>NC_053028.1:493342298-493519034 GCF_003073215.2 Triticum urartu | reverse complement strand
GTGTTGTGGTCTGTAGCATGGAGAGATAGGTAGGTGATGCGAAACCGAGCTGTGCATATCTTGGTCCTCCTCCAATGTCTTGTTTTTGCCACGGCTGTTGTTACATGCTTGTACCATATTTTTGTGATTATGCAAGGTAAGCAGATAGATTTTTGAAGGGATGAGATATCTTTTTTCTTTCTCTCTTTCTCTCTTTCTTTCCATTGTTAGGTGATTGTTGAATGTGTGCATCTAGTCTTGATTGTTTCTGGCTATGGTTTCTCCTGGAAGGCTGGAACACAGGGAACTAAAATACATTACATATAATTGCCTCTCAATTCTTACAGGAATTCAGAATGCAGGAGAATTCATGAGAAGCTGACAAGGTTTTCTTCCTGAAAGATAGGTTAAGAATACCGTCTCATGTTTGCTCTTATGTTGAGGTAATCTTGTAAGGTTGGGTAATTTCAGTTGCTGCTTCTGATAGCTTCTGCTGTCTTCTCTGCCATGGCAGCGATCGTTGGCTCCTAATTTTTTTTAACAATCACCGAGCGCGCGGGGCTATTGTTATGTTAGTTTACACAATGAGAGGAGGTAGTGGTGCAATGACATGGCAGCCTACTAACATGATCCTTTACCTGAAGATCCAAAGAATATAGTCTAAGATGATATTCCTAAGAGTATCGGAAGCCAAGAGGTACTCATTGCCGAAAACACAACCACTGTGGGAGTCCAAAATTTTCCACAAAATGGCGAGGGCGGCGGTATGCTAGATGTTGATGTCGAGGCCGACCAGGGTGAGGGCGTCCAAATGTGGTCGAGGGAGGTGGGGACGGCGAGGTCAAGAAGTAGCCACACAGGTGGAGTGCGTCCTCGCGGTGGTGATCACACCATGGGCAAGATGAGTCGGAGGAGATGGTCTTGTGGAGAAAGTTCGCCTTGGTATTCAACCTGTTATGAAATAGAAGGCAACTAATTATTTTTTTGACCTTGATGGGGGTCAATGAGCTCCAAATGTAGCCATGGTTAATGTCAACCTCGGAGCTGAGGGCTAGCTATGAGTAAGTAACCTAGAGAACGAAGTCGCATGGATGAGGAACCTGTTGCCTGAAGCGTCATTTGAGGTAACATCCTACAACAAAGACAAAATAGCAAAGTTCGACAAAAGCAACATAGGTTAGTTGATCTCGCAGGTTAGCGAGTACTCCATTTTGACTAGGGACACTAGTAATGCGCGGGAGGTGGAGTGGAAAAAATATGAGGGAAGGTCGAGGGTAGGGGTTTGGAGATCAGCCAAGAGTCAAGCCAGAGGAAGGTGAAAGTGCCACTATTTCTGGGGACGAAGAGGATTTTTTGTAGGGACGGTTGTTGGTTGGTCACAATTTTCCAAAGGAAGGAGAGGTGGGGTTGGTATTAAAGTTGAGGGAGTATTGTTTGTGGAGCGAGCGAACCAGGGTAGGTCTGAGTTTTGGAGATGATAGGATAGAGGCGAATGCAATTGAAAATGATATGATCATCAGCCATTGTAATCATAGACAAAGCCACAAAGTTAAATTTTCTAGCCCTCGTTTCTGAGGGGGTAGATTTTTAGGATCGAAGGAGTAACCATCCATGATAATTTCTCAAAGGCCGAAGTTGGCACCACAAACATGAGACTCATCAAGGCTTTCCAATGTTCATAATTCTTAGGAGCAAGAGTAGGTGGAGCGCCTATATTAGTAACATGAGTGCCTTATGGAAGTATAGGGTAGTGATGCCTTACTTGAGTGTAGTCTTCGTTATCAACCTCATTACTTACTATGCCAGCAACGTTCAAATGCAACGGTTGATCGACATCATTTTCTCAAATATGGCAAGCTTCCATTGTAATTCCAAAAATTTCAACTCAGTAGTCAAGGTTTCATGTTTGACATCTTCGCTCTGTATAGCGGTGAAGATCAACAACGAGAGAGAGACCTTGCTTTGATACCAATTGAAGGATCAAAGATTCCATAAATGATGGCTAGAAGGAGGGATAGGTGACTACCAAATTGAATTCTTCTCTTAGTTGCTTTTAGTGGGTAGGTGGAAATATAAATTCTGTAGAAATGCAACTAGGTGATACAACCCTATATGACGTGTCACAACAAGCTAGTAAGCTACAACAAGCAACATTCGAGCAAGTATAAAGAACAAATAAAGCTAGGATAAAGAGACAACCAAAAACAATGGAGACGATGCAATCCAAAGTTCACACACTTGAGGTGTGCTAATCTCCGTTGGGGACGGGGGGGGGGGGGGGGGGGGGGGGGGGGGGGGGGGGGGGGGGGGTGGACAACGAATGCTCCCATGAGAATGAATGTCTCACCTTCTTCTTGGAGAACCTCAAGCAATGAATGCTTAGATTCTCTTCCACTAGGGATAGATCTTGAGATGAGCTCCAAACCCTCACAAACAAGCCCCATGGCACAACCACACGACTTGGAAGCTCATGTGAAACACCAACCCTTTAGGGTTCCCTACAAACCCAAGGGTAACAATATTTTCTAGGATTTCGTGGGGGAGTCAATGAACTTGAGTTTTGATTGGATGAATTTGTAGATCAAGTGTTTCTCTGGCTCTTTCTAGTATATGGGATGGATTGAGTGGGTAGAGAGGGAGGAATCAGAGTTTTAAGCTATGGATCAATGGAGGAAAGAGAGTATGAGTCGTCCCCTTCCTTTAAAGAAGAAGGGTGGATTTTACAGGTCAACCAATTTTTTGCTAGTTATTGTACTGTATAGAAATGTCAGACTATCTAAGTCAGTATCCGACATCTTCCAATGCTATGGACAAATCCGGATACAATGTCGGACATATATATGTCATACTATTTGACATGCCAGATAATCTGATCCAAGAGGGCAAGTACAAGCCAGATACAAGGTCAGACATAAAGTCAGATAATTTGATTTTGTGTCTAACTTGTATTGCAGCACACAAAGGTGGAAACAACTGGCTCTTTCTCACATATGTGTGGAAGGTATTTGGTATGATTTTTCAAAAGATTCTTACACAAGATCCATATCATATCCTGTCTTTATAGTACAACGTAGCAACCATTTTTACCTATTCGTGGAAAATATTTAGTTCCCACCATACTTTTTTTACCTATTCGTAGCAACCATGTACCCGTCATTTCCTTTCCTCATTTGCATCCATGTATCAATCAACTACTACCGTAATGCAATATATCACCCTTTCCCCTCTACATGCAAACATGCAATGCACACACATGTACGTGTCTACTACTCTTATATGAAACAAAAGCAACAACGGTATAAATCATAACCTAATCAACAACAGGCACCCTCACGGGTGTGACGTGTCACTGAACTTTTCCCCAGGTTGTATATGTCTAATTTTACCACCATCCCACCCACCTTACCAATGCTCCCACCACACCACTTTATAGTTGAGTTGAAATTACAACCTTGAACTTTACTTTGGTTTAAAATGCCCTCTCAAACTATGAAAATCATTTTAAAAACCATTACCTAGATTGATTGGTTCCATACCTGGCTTTTGCTAACATGGCACCACAACATCTATACACATCAACTCAGTACACCAAACATCTCAACCAAATATTATCTCTTGACAAAAATACAAAAAACACGCACATATAAATTTGAAAAAAATCAAGTAAATCATGCATAAATCCATCGAGCATTTTGTTAAAAATTTAGCTTTTATATATGATTTGGGAGAAACTTGTTTTGTTTAGTCTCTATCTCAAATTTGAGTGAAAAAAAATTCAAACTACATGGATTTTTTAAAAAAAGAATCATTGCAAAACATACATACTCAGTGATCATTCTAGTAAAAGTATTGTCTTGTTGACAGAGAGTTTGGGAGAAACATGATTTTTAGTTTCAACCACAAATATTTGGGTTCAAATTCAAACTACATAGAAAATATTAAATTTTCTAATAAATTATAAATAATTTAGTGAGCATTTTGGTAAATTTGTAGCTCTTTTTGACAAATTGTTTTAGAGAACTTTGCTTGTTTAGTTTTAGCGTCATCTTTTGCTTCAAAATTTCCAAGGCATAGAGCATTTGAAATACTTGTAGTAAATCACTCATATTTCAAAGAGCACTAGTATAATTTCATCTCATTTTGACAAATGGTTTGGAAGAAACCTTCTTGATATGTTGTCCTCAAATATGAGTAAATGGGTAAGTAATGCATTTGTTCTGACCAATTGAGCTAAGTGCACTCCAAGTGCTTCGCTCTTAGTGTGGTTTCATAAGCAAAATGTTGCTACTTCAGTTAAAAAAGAGAGAGGAGGGGGCGCACGCGGGGGAGGTGATGTAGGGTAGAACCCTAGATGCTCGATCTTTCACGAAAGGAGCGGACCCTGCAAAGAACACGAGGAACACAAGGGGAAATCACAAGAGAAACACGGGGAAAACATGGGAGAAATCACTCAAACCAACAAGATCCGGTTACACATGTGCTAGATCCTCGAAACACAAAGAGATAAAAGATCCACAAACAACAAGGGACGATACAAGTAGCACGTTCTTCTCCGTGAGGAGGTCTTGAGGGGTCTTCCTGTGAAGGGTCTTGAATCCACTTGGGGGATCTTCTTCGTAGAGGCCGTGAACTTCTAAGGAGAAGGGGATCAAGTGGAAAGCAAAGCTTCTCAATGAGCTACTACTTTGCTAACCCTAAAACGTAGGTAGGAGAAAAGTATATATAGTCTCGGGGGTGAAAGGGTACACGGGCCTCGGCCCAAGTCACTGCGCGCAGGAAGGGCTGGAAGTTTCGGGAGAGGCTGGAAGTTCCGGGCGCCGGAGGTTCCAGGCCAGGTTCCGGGAAGGGTCCAGCCTAACCAGAGAGTTGGCACGGGAGGAGCTGGGCTGGCGTCCGGGGGCCGGAAGGTCCGGGCTGGTTTCGGGCTAACCAGACAGTTGGCACGCCCGGGCTCGTCTGGGTCGTTGGAGGCCGGAAGTTCCATGGCGGCCAGAGGTTCTGGGCTGTCCAGAGAGTTGACGCCCGATTCTTCTTCTTCAGCTCTCGGCTCCGTAGCTTGTACGTTGTACCTGATCACACATAGTGTTTCTGACTTAGGCAGTAGCCATGTCTCACTCGAATGCAAAGGAAGCTCAAGTAGGAGTGATGTCACCTCGGATTGAATAGCACGAGCTCTTGCTCTTGTCATGGGTCCACTTGGAGCTTGGATAGTTGAGGTTCTGTCCATGGGGATGACCGTCGGATGCTCCGCATCAGGAGGGGGGTTCTATATTAGTGGAGAGACGACTCTTACCATGTTTCCCTTGGAATTGCCATGTAGGCTTTTCTTTGCCGGGGTTCAAATCCCTCTCTTTCCATTTTTGTTAATTCATCGGCATTGCCGACCACAATGAAATTTATTTATTTTTTACGAAAAGGAGGAAAGCCCCCGGCCTCTGCATCTCTTGATGCACATAGTCATATTATTAAAATAGGTTCATGTCCAGAACAAAGTCTCAAATAAACTGGCAAAGATCATAAAAAAGTTGCCACAACCGGCGAAAATAGGTAAAGATGACTAGACACCTATTCTATTATTGGACCGCTATCCAAACCGGTTGTACGTATCCCGTGTGACCGTCTCCCGGCGGTGCACCCAATATTCATAAGCTCCCTGTGATCCGTATGGCTGAGTAACGACCACGTACGAATCCAAGCTGACGCCCTGAAGATAACCTGCAAGAAATTTGTCATGGTTTCTCTATTAAAGGCAACATCATTCCCACAATTCCACATAGCCCACAGTAATGCACATGCTCTCACTCGAATATGTACCACAATCTTAGGTTGTACCCCAGTTAACCAGGTCCCAAATAAGTGTGAAATTGTGGCAGACAGAGCTATGTTAAATGACGCATGAATGGTCCGCCACAATAACTTAGCAAGTGGGCATTGGATAAACATATGTTGAATTGTTTCAACCTCATCAAAAAAACAACATCGCTTACTACCCTCCCAACCGCGCTTTGCCAAATTATCTTTTGTCAATATTACCCCTTTATGGACAAACCACATAAAAACCTTAATTTTTAACAACACTTTGATTTTCCAAATATGTATTGATCTCGGGATAGGCCTGGTGTTTATCAGTATGCAGTAAAATCAATCCTATAATTTGGTGTGACTTATTTACCTATTTTTCTCTCCTTTCCCTCCCTCCATAGTTAGACCACAAAGTTGAGATGCAAATATGTTCCCTGAAAAAATGAAACATTATTTAGATAAAACACCTAAGAGACAACGTGTTGCAGTGGTTGTATCTAAAAATCTTGCGATAAATTCATGTTACAACCCTGAAATTCATTTTTTTTCAAAAAAGGAATTATCCCTGGCCTCTGCATCAGGACGATGCATACAACCATATATTATTAATAATAAAAAATCCAGCACCCAAACAACATCAACATGAAAGCGAAAAGAAAACCTGAGGCCGCATGCCTCGTGAGAGTAACTTCAACAGATAGCCACTAACCCTATGTTACAAGACGCCATGAGAAATTAAAAATACACAATCCCAGGCTATGCCTTCAAGAATAAATCGCCGCACGTGCACCGGTAATGGCGAGTCCAACACCAGGTTGAATTCCAGATTCTCATCCTCGAAGCCAAGCTTCAATCCACCACCATCAGCCAGGTCACGACGCAGGCGCGCGTCGACATAGCTTTGGTCAGAGATCTTGTGTTCCCACCCGAGTGCATAAACTTGTCATTGAAGTCGTCTGCACCATTATCCCTTATCCGGCTACCGATGCATCGATAGCCAGATACCTCTGGAGAAGACACGGGAAGACAAAGACGTCCCATACCGCCTGCCTCCCGGTACTGTCGCACCACCTTCGATCCAGCAGCAACACGCTAAACATGACACCTACGCTAGAGCCACTGTGCAACACCAGTCGGTAGCAGGTGACAACACAAGTGCTCCCTGGGTGATTTTGGTAATTAATGCCAACATATCTCTTGTTGGAATAATATTTTCATCTAGTATATTTTAGAGAGTTCAACAACGGCATGGCATGGACAAGAGGACGTGGAACCCCTTGAAGATGCTAAGGACAAAGATTGGCAAAAACTCAAGACTCTTCATTTCTATTATTGTGATCCAAGATCACATTGAGTCCATAGAAAAGCCAGTACTATTAAAGGGGGATGAGGTGTTGCTTAATGATCTACTTGCTCAAACTGCTTAGTGATATGCTCCAAAGACCTCAACCACTTTCTCAAATCCAAATATGTCCTAAACCTGAAGTCAAACTCGGCCCCACCGATTTGATTCATTCGGCGCCATCTAGTTCACTTGGCATAGCCACTGCCAGAAACCTAATCAGTTCGGTCTCACTGATGGGATCTCGGTCTCACCGAGATGGCCTCGCAAACTCTCTGTTGCCCATTGCAATTATTTCGGTCTCATTGAAATATGCAATTGGTCCCATCGAGTTTCCCTGACCAACTCTCTGTTTGCCTATTACTGAAATCGGTCTCACCGGGTTTATGTAATCAGTCAAATCGAGATAAGGTTTTGCCCTAACCCTAGCACATTGGTCCCACCGAGTTGATCATGTCGGTCCCACCAAGAATCCTAACATTCACATTTTGAATTGAATCGGTCTCACTGAGTTCACTTATTCGGTCTGACCGAGTTGGGTCAAATGTGTGTAACGATTAGATTTTGTGTGGAGGCTATATATACCCCTCCACCCCCTTCTCTATTAAAGAGAGAGCCATCAGAACGTGCCTACACTTCCACTACTAATTTTCTGAGAGAGAACCACCTAGTCATGTGTTGAGACCAATACGTTCTAATCCAACAACAAGAATCTTGATCTCTGGCCTTCCCCAAGTTGCTTTCCACTCAAATCATCTTTCCACCATAGCCAAATCTGTGAGAGAGAGTTGAGTGTTGGGGAGACTATCATTTGAAGCACAAGAGCAAGGAGTTCATCATCGACACACCATCTATTACCTTTTGTAGAGTGTTGCCTCCTAGATTGGTTAGGTGTCACTTGGGAGCCTCCGTCAAGATTGTGGAGTTGAACCAAGGAGTTTGTAAGGGCAAGGAGATCGCCTACTTCGTGAAGATCTACCCAAGTGAGGCAAGTCCTCCGTGGGCGATGGCCATGGTGGGTTAGACAAGGTTGCTTCTTCGTGGACCCTTCATGGGTGGAGCCCTTCGTGGACTCGCACAACCGTTACCCTTCGTGGGTTGAAGTCTCCACCAACATGGATGTACGATAACACCACCTATCGAAACCACGCCAAAAATCTCCGTGTCCTCAATTGCATTTGCACACTCCAATCCCATCCCTTTACTTTCTTGCAACTTGCATACTTTACTTTTCACTGCTCATAATCTTGCCATGCTTGCTTGAAATGTATTGTGAATGCTCAAACTTGTGCTAAAACTCCACCTCAACTTGAAAAACTTAAAAACTGCTACTTTTGCTTGTTGAGGGTCTAATCACCCCCCTCTAGACACCTCTTCTCAATCCTTTCAATTGGTATCAGAGAATTTGTCTCCATTGCTTTGGTTTAATCACCATTAGAGGAAGATGGATTAGTCTACGATGGGGAGTTTTAGACTTAGAGTGCCTATGCTTTATGGAGAGTTCTTTAATGCTTGGAAAAATGAGATGCTTGAGAATTTGAATGAATATCACTTGAACAAGTACATTACTAGCCCTTGTGCGACCCTTATTGATCCCTTGCATCCTACCCCTGACGATTCTCTTGACATGATCCGCAATCTTAGAACTATCAATCTTATCATTAGAGGATTGCCTAGATTTGATTGTATGCTTGCCTACTCTTGAATGTGCTTACACCATATGGAGATTTCTCGAGGAACGGTTTCCAAACTATTCCTTGAAAAATCTAGATGTGATTCTTCAAAAGTCCATAGCTTTTCATAAAATGAAACCTAGTGATCCTAAATTTGATGATTGTCTATTTGAGTTTCGTGACCTTACGCGTGCCAAAGGAGATGTTGGAGTCATTAGAGGCATTATCTCTCAAGTCATTAGAATTCATAAAGATGCACATTTCCATGGTCATACATCTAATGAATCACTCTCCCTAGGTGATGATCAATCACAAGATGATGTTGAACATGGATACTATGATGAGGATGATGATAGTGACTTTGATCTCGATGAGTCTATGAGACACTTTGGTCTTATGGCTATCCTTCGCGGCTATATGGTTGGAGGAAAGGAATGGGTTTTTGATAATGGATGTACCGATCACATGACCGGAGACAAGGATATCTTTGGTGAGCTTGCTGAAAATGACGCCCCTCAAAAGTATGTCACTTTTGGTGATAACTCTAAGGGTAAGGTGGTTGGCCTTGGTAAGGTGGCCAACTCACATGACAGCTCCATCCAAAATGTTATGCTCGTTGAATCTCTTGGCTATAATTTGCTTTCCATATCTACACTAGATGACTTTGGTTTCAATGTCCTATTTACTAAAGTAGATTGCCAAGTGTTTCGAAGAGATAATCATAATATGGTTTTTACTAGTATACGTAGAGGTGATCTATACATTGTTGATTTCACTAAAAAGGCTCAACCTAGAACTTGCTTGATTGCTAAATCGTCTAAAGGTTGGTTGTGGCATAGAAGGTTAGGTCACGTGGGCATGCAAAATCTTGATAAGCTTATTAAAGGTGATCATATCCTTGGAGTTAAAGACGTTATATTTGACAAGGATAGACTTTCCAGTGCTTGTCAAGAAGGAAAACAAGTTGGAGGAAGCCACCCCGTGAAGAACATTATAACTAGGAGAAGACCGCTCGAGCTACTTCATATGGATCTTTTTGGTCCGAACACCTACAAGAGTCTCGGTGGTAACTTGTTTGGTGTAGTCATTGTCGATGACTTTTGAAGATTTATGTGGGTGTTCTTTCTTGATGATAAATCACAGGTCCAAAAGATCTTCAAGAACTTCGCTAGGAAGGCCCAAAATCAATTTGAAGTGAAGATCAAGAAGGTTCGCAGCGACAACGGAACGGAGTTCAAGAACGCCAATGTGGACACCTTTCTTGATGAAGAAGGGATTTCACATGAGTTCTCGGCTACGTACACACCTCAACAAAATGGAGTTGTTGAGAGGAAGAATCGGACACTTATTGAGATGGCGAGAACGATGCTTGATGAATACAAGACACCAAATTTTTTTGGGTGGAAGTAGTTGAGACAGCTTGTCATGCAACAAATCATCTATATCTTCACAAGCTACTCGGCAAGACGACATATGAGCTTCTAACCGGTAACAAACCCCAAGTTGGATACTTTCGAGTATTCGGCTCAAAGTGATATATTCTTGATAAGTATCGTCATTTGAAATTTGCTATTAAATCTCATGAAGGTTTCTTACTCGGTTATGTCTCAAACTCTCACACTTACCGTGTCTACAACAATTTCACCCTAAAGGTTGAAGAGACGGTAGATGTGAAGTTTCATGAATCTAACAGCTCATAAGTAGAGCAGTTGCCAATTGATGTAGGAGACAAAGACCCTTCGGAATCAATTCAAGACTTGTCTATTGTCAAGATTCGTCCAACGGAGGTTAAGGAGAGTACCTCATCCGTTCAAGTGGAAGCCTCTACTTCATGACAAGGTGAACCACGAGTTGACTCGGAGGCATCTACGAGTGGGACACGCCAAGATGAAGAAAACGAGGAAGTACACCAAGATGAACCTCATCAACCTCCCTCTCCACCTCCACAAGAGAACAACAACACCAACAATGAAGAAGGCCAAGAGGAAGAAAAATATGATGAAGAGGATGTTCCACCCCGACCCAAACAAAAGCTCTCATGAGTTAGAGCAAGAGTTTCAAGAGATCATCCCATTGAACAAATCTTCGATGATATTCAAACCGGGAGAATTACTCGCTCTAAAACTCGTTTGGCTAATTTTTGTGAACATTACTCATTCATCTCTAGCATTGAACCTATGAAGGTTGAAGAAGCTCTTGATGATCCAGATTGGGTGAACGCCATGCACGAAGAGCTACGCAACTCCGAGAGGAACCAAGTGTGGACATGGGTAGAAAAGCCGGACAACAACAAAAATGGCATTGGAACCAAATGGGTGTTTCAGAATATGAAAGATGAAGATGGACAAGTTGTACGCAACAAGGCCCGTCTCGTCACCCAAGGCTACACTCAAGTCGAAGGTATGGACTATGCTGAGACATATATGCCCCCATTGCTAGACTTAAGTCCATACGCATCTTACTTGCTTATGCCAATCACCATGATATTACTTTGTACCAAATGGACATCAAAAGTGCTTTTCTAAATGGTGAAATTAAGAGGAAGTTTATGTTAAACAACCCCCGGCTTTGTTAATCTCAAGAAACCCGATCATGTTTACAAACTTCACAAAGCTCTTTATGGTCTTAAATAAGCTCCTAGAGCGTGGTATAAATGCTTGACCAAGTTCCTTATTGAAAAAGGCTTTAAAATTGAAAAAAAAATTGATTCTGCACTTTTCAAAGGGTTAATGGTGAATTATTTGTGTGCCAAATTTATGTGGATGATATCATATTTGGTTCGACTAACCCTCATTTTAGTGAAAAGTTTGGAAGGCTAATTGTCGCCGTTCTGGGAACGGGGTCCCCAGACTTTCCTGCCTGCGGCCCATGGCGTGGCTTTGCTAGCAGGCCTGTACGGTCCATCTTCACCAACAAGGAATCAAGACCCTCGCGAGGCGGACGACACAAGATCTCCTCAGGAGCAGCCTCACCAGGCTGGCTCGTGAGGGACGGAGAGTTCAAGGCCAGGCAAACCCCGCGAGGTTCTCGTGACGCGAGCCATGACGATCGAGACCAGGCGGGCGCCAGCGCGCGCAACGTCCTTGTTTCCTCTTTGGTGCTAAGAGGGCAAGTGTAGGCGCGGAGTACCGAGGCATCGAGCAAAGGTTTCCATATTGGTGCAACGAGACCAAGACCAGAAGGACGGCAAGACGGAGGTCACCGTGGAGCCCAAGACGACGTCACCACTAGAGCCTTTGGCAGGCGAAGACTGCTTTTGTCAGGATAGCTTGTACTAGCTGTCCCCCTTCAAATTGGTCGTTGTTGGCTCCCTTCCTGCTCAATATTTGGGAAGAGGACCAAGGACACTATAAATAGGACTAGCCACCACCATAGCTAGGGGACCGAATTTGAGATCGGAGCCACCACATCCTTGGCCACACATCCACCGAGCACAAGAACACCTCAACCTCAGGAGGCATTTCTTCCCCTTGTACTGTTCATCAATAGCCCAAGAGGCAATCCACCACCACCACACTGGAGTAGGGTATTACACCACAACGGTGGCCCGAACCAGTATAAATCTTGTGTCCTTTGTGTTGCGAGTTCGTCGAGTTAGTTCGTAAGATCTTAGCCGAGCTAGGACGTGGATCGGTAGGGGGAAATCTTCGCGTGCACCCCAGTGTTCAAACCTTAAGGGTTTTGCTGGAACCCGTGATCCGACATTTGGCGCGCCAGGTAGGGGTGCGCCGAAGCTTCCCTTCAGTCGCTCCGCGTCACTTCGCTTCATCGTCTCCATGGCGGACGCACACCGCACCCGCGCGGAGCGCCGGGCTGCCCTCGTCACCCGCGTTGCTGAGATGACCCCTTCCGGCAGGCCACCCCGTCGCTCTCCGTCTCCTGCCGTCAATGCTGCCACCGGCCCGGCGTGGAACGAGCAGCAAGCATCCTCGCTGCACCCCTCAGTGCGACAGGACGGCTGCACCGCCACTCCATCGCTGACTCCTGCTGGTTCGTCGTCTCACGCTCGTCGCGTTCCCACGGACGCACGGGCCGCGCTCCTCATGGCGCACGAGCTCCTGCGCTGCCACCCAATCGACGACCTCTACGAGAACTGGCTTGAACGCATCACCGAGCTTGTCCAGGCCGCAGGGGGCTCCCCTGCGCCGTCCCGCTCTCTGCCTCGCCCTCCGCCAGCCACGGGCGACATAGCTCATGAAGCGCCTCCACCACCTCTGCACCAAGACGGCACCCTAGCGCCAAGGCACGCAGCTCCACAGCGCAACCCACCGCGTCCGGCGCCCGCGCGTGAAGAAAGAAGCTGTCAAGAAGTCCCTCGACCGTAAGCGAACGCTCCGCCACTCCTCGCACCACCGCACCAGGATCATTTGCTGCGGCAAGGCCCCGCGCCGCTTGCCGTAGCGGCGCGCAGGCGCCAAGACCAAGCTCCATCTCCAAGGCGGGCCCGGTGACCACGGCCGGCTGCTGCGCCTTCACCTCCGAGCTGCGTAGCGTCGCCTGGCCGGGCGAGTTCAAGCCAGATCTGCCTCCTCGCTACGACAGCACCCCCGAACCAGCAGAGTTCGTGCAGCTCTACGAGCTGAGCATCGAGGCAGCCAACGGCGACGAGAAAGTCATGGCGAACTGGTTTCCCATGGTTCTCAAGGATGGCCCCAGCTCCTGGCTCCTGAACCTGCCTCCAGGCTCGATTTCCTGCTGGGACGAGATGCGCAACCGCCTCATCGCCAACTTTCAGGGCACTCGCGACCGCCCCCCGGTCGCGGGTGACCTGCACCGCATCAAGCAACAACCAGGAGAGACCCTGCAGAAGTACATCCAGCGCTTCAACAGCGCGCGAATCAAAATCCCCAAGGTGATCGATGAGGCCATCATCTCAGCTTTCTCCGACGGCGTCCGCGATGTCAAGATGAAGGAGGAGCTCGCCATCCATGAGGCGCTGTGCACGACCTTGGAGCTGTTCAACATCGCGACCAAGTGTGCAAGAGCTGAGGAGGGGCGCCTCTCCCTCCTCGAGCTCCCTGCTGCGGACCTAGAGGAGAAGAAAGCCAAGGCCAAGGACGTGAAGCGCAAGGGAGCTGCCGTGCTCGCGGCAGAACCAGACACCAAGTGCGGCAGAGACCAGCCCGAGTCATCGAAGGGCAGCCGACTGTTCTGCACCTTCCACAACCTACATACCCACAACACCGGCGACTGTCAAGAGCTCAGAGCCATTCGAGAAGGATGCTTCGGTCGATGCCCCGAGCGCAGCGATCGGGGCTACGGCTGAGGAGGAGGACGTGGCAGCCGATGCTGGGACAACCGTGGCTCACGCCAGGAGTGGCACGACCGGCCTTGTGAGGACCACTGGCAGGATCACTCTCGCGAGGGCGCCTAGAGGGACCAACCTCGTGAGGCTCGTCCTCAAGGCAACGCCGGCCTTCCTCCACTACCGCCACCACCCAGAGGGAATGATGACCACCATCAAGATGAAGGGGATGGGGGCTTCCAGGAGCCACACACCATCGCCTACATCTTGGGCGGAGCTCAAGCCCCAGCCTCGCAGTGTATCTTCAAACAGTTTGCCCGTGAAGTGAATCCAGTCCTCCCCAAGCTCGAGGCCACACGCCCGCTCAGATGGTCCAGGTGCCCCATCACGTCCAGTTCGGCAGATCAGCTCAAGTGCGTGGCTACTGCAGGCGTCCTCCCAATGCTTTGTTCACCAGTCATCAGCAACGTGCAAGTTACCAAGACCCTCATCGACGGTGGCGCAGGACTCAATGTCCTATCCGTCGACACGTTCGACAACCTCCAAGTGCCATATGACCAGCTTCAGCCTACCAAGCATTTCTTAGGAGTGACCGACGGCTCTACTACCCCGATCGGGTAGGTCCGCCTCACCGTTACCTTCGGAGAACGCAACAACTACTGCACCGAACTCATCGACTTCGACGTCGCCTACATCCACCTGCCATACAATGCCATCCTCGGGTATCTAGCCCTGGCCAAGTTCATGGCGGTGACCCATCACGGCTACAATGTCCTCAAGATGCCGGGAAGCGGCGGAATCATCACAGTCCCGTGCGAGGAAAGAGACGCGGTGTGCTCCCTCGAGCGTGCCTTCCAAGCTGCAGCGATCGATGACCCCAACAGTCAGGACGAGCGCCCTCCTGAGGCCACTGAGGGAGTCCTGGATTAGGGGGTCTCCGGACAGCCGGACTATATCCTTTGGCCGAACTGTTGGACTATGAAGATACAAGATTGAAGACTTCATCTCGTGTCTGAATGGGACTCTACTTGGCGTGGAAGGCAAGCTAGGCAATACGGATATGTATATCTCCTCCGTTGTAACCGACCTTGTGTAACCCTAGCCCCCTCCGGTATCTATATAAACCGGAGGGTTTTAGTCCGTAGGACAACATACAATCATACCATAGGCTAGCTTCTAGGGTTTAGCCTCTCCGATCTCATGGTAGATCAACTCTTGTACTACTCATATCATCAAGAATAAATCAAGCATGACGTAGGGTTTTACCTCCATCAAGAGGGCCCAAACCTGGGTAAAACATCGTGTCCCCTGCCTCCTGTTACCATCCGCCTTAGAAGCACAGTTCGGGACCCCCTACCCGAGATCTGCCGGTTTTGACACCGATATTGGTGCTTTCATTGAGAGTTCCTATGTGTCCTTGCCGTTAGGCTTGATGGCTCCTACTATCATCAATAGCGATGTAGTCCAGGGTGAGACTTTTCTCCCCAGACAGATCTTTGTGTTCGGCGGCTTCGCACTGCGGGCCAACTCGCTTGGCCATCTGGAGAAGATCGAAAGTTATGCCCCTAGCCACCAGGTCAGGTTTGGAAGCTTAAATTACACGGTCGATATCCGCGGAGACTTGATCTTCGACGGATTCGAGCCCCTGCCTTGTGCGCCACGCGGTCACGATGAGTATGATTTAGCTCTACCATCGGACCGTATTCAGGAGATCACACCGGCAGCCGCTCCGAGCCTCAATCCAGAGCCAGTTGCGCCATCCATGGACGAGTGGATAGACCCCGTCACGGAGGCCGTATCCTCAGCGGCGATCGAGCCGAATATCGACCTTACCCTTCACGAGAGCCGTATGGCCAAATTGCCGGATCCTTCTCCGGCCACGGACTCCGAACCGCATGCGCCCGTTCCTATCGAATCCGATTGGGCGCCGATCATGGAGTTTACCTCCGCGGATATTTTTCAGCACTCGCCCTTCGGCAACATACTGATTAAGGTCTCTCTCCTTGTCAGGAGGATCCTCGCCGAACTATGTCCGGCAGGATTGGGATGCGGATGACGAAGAAATTCGCCGCCCACCCACCACCCACTTAGTAGCCACTGTCGATGACTTAACTGACATGCTCGACTTCGACTCTGAAGACATTGACGGTATGGACGACGATGCGGGAGACAAAGAGGAACCACTGCCCACAGGGCACTGGACAGCCACCTCCTCATACGATATATACATGGTGGACACACCCAAAGAAGGCAATGGCGACGAGACAACGGAGGATGACCCCTCCAAGAAGCAACCCAAGCGTCGGCGTCAGCGGCGCCGCTCTAAGTCCCGCCAAGGCAAAAGTGGTGATACCGGCATAGGAGATAATAGCACTCCGGATAGCGCCGAAGATGACAACAATCCCCTCCAGCAAGATTTAGGGCAGGAGGATGTAGAAGCCAGCCCTCCAGAGAGAGCGGCAGATGGAGAGGCGGAGGATGATAATTACATGCCTCCCTCCGAAGACGAGGCAAGTCTCGACGATGACGAATTCCTCATGCCTGAGGATCCCGTCGAACAAGAGCGCTTCAAGCGCCGGCTTATAGCCACGGCAAATAGCCTTAAGAAAAAGCAGCAGCAGCTTCAAGCTGATCAAGATTTGCTAGCTGATAGATGGACTGAAGTCCTGGCGACCGAGGAATATAAACTCGAACGTCCCTCCAAGAGTTACCCAAAGTGCAGGTTGCTACCCCGACTGGAGGAGGAAGCACCGAAACCTACATCCCCGGTGTATGACGCGGCTGATTGGCCACCTCGTGGCTGCGACAGAGAGACATTCCAGCCAAAAGCTCAGCCCGCACCCCGACGCCATTCAAATAAAAAGGCATGGGGAAATACGCCAGGCCTGCAAGATGTATTGGAGGACAAAGCAAAACACGCAAGATCGATCTACGGATCACGAGGGCGCGCCACTATGCGAGACGATAATCGTCACGCCGGATACAGTAAAAGTAAGTCCGGCCGGGCCGAACACAGCGGGCAAGACTCATTTGAGCTGCGTCGCGATATAGCCCAGTACAGAGGCGCCGCACACCCCTTATGCTTCATAGACGAAGTAATGGATCATCAAATCCCAGAGGGTTTCAAACCCATAAATATAGAATCATACGACGACACAACAGATCATGCGGTATGGATCAAGGATTTCCTCCTGCACATCCACATGGCCCGCGGTGATGACCTACACGCCATCAAATACCTACCACTCAAACTCAAAGGATCAGCTCGAGCATTGGCTCATCAGCTTGCCAGCAGAGTCCATTGGCTGTTGGGAAGATCCGGAAGCTGCATTCCTCGACAACTTTCAGGGCACTTATGTGCGACCACCAGATGCCGATGACTTGAGCCACATAATTCAGCAGCCAGAGGAATCGGCCAGGCAATTCTGGACACGGTTCCTAACAAAGAAAAATAAAATCGTCGACTGTCCGGATGCAGAGGCCCTAGAAGCTTTCAAGCACAACATCCGCGACGAATGGCTCGCCCGGCACCTTGGCCAGGAAAAGCCTAAATCTATGGCAGCCCTCACGACACTCATGACCCGCTTTTGTGCGGGAGAAGACAGCTGGCTGGCTCGCAGCAATAACATATCAAAGAACCATGGTACTTCAGATACCAAGGATGGCAATGGCAGGTCAGGTCGCAACAAACATAAGCGCCGCATTAACAGTGACAATACCAAGGATACGGCAGTCAATGCTAGATTCAAAGGCTCTAAACCCGGTCAGCGGAAAAAGCCATTTGAAAGTGCAACTATCCCTAGGTGATTTTGGTAATTCATAACAACATATAGCTCATTGAGCTAATGCTATTCCAAGATGACTATTTCAGGAAAGCTCAATGATTGGCATGGCATGGATGTGAAAGTGGAACCCTTAAAATGCTAAGGACAAAGGATTGGCTCAAGCTCAAAAGCTCAAGACTCTTCATTTTATATTTTAGTGATCCAAGATCACATTGAGTCTTTAGGAAAAGCCAATACTATCAAGGAGGGATGAGGTGTTGCTTAATGAGCCTCTTGCTTCATGTGCTTAGTGATATGCTCCAAAACCCTCAACTACTTTCCCATATCCACATATGACCTAAACCCTAAGCCAAACTCGGTCCTACCGATTCTTTCTATCCGGTGCCACCGAGTTTCACTTGTCATAAACCACTGCCAAACCCTAGCAATTCGGTTCTACCGATAGGGATCTCGGTCTCACCGAGATGGGATTGCAAACTCTCTGTTTCCCTTCCGTAACTTTTCGGTCTCACCGAAAGAGCAAATCGGTCCCACCGAGATTGCAATGTAAACTCTTTTTTTCCCTTTTGTAACTTTTCGGTCTCACCGAAAGAGCAAATCGGTCCCACCGAGTTTGCCTGACCAACTCTCTGGTTAGCTTATTACCAAACTCGGTCTCACCGAGTTTGTGTAATCGGTCTCACCGAGATTACTTTATGCCCAAACCCTAACCATATCGGTCCTACCGAGTTGCATGTCAGTCCCACCGAAAATCTCTAACGGTCACTAGGTTTACCTTTTCGGTCCGACCGAGTTTGTTGATTCGGTCCCACCGAGATTGGAAAACTGTGTGTAACGGTTGGATTTTGTGTGGAGGCTATATATACCCCTCCACCTCCTCTTCATTCATGGAGAGAGCCATCAGAACACATACACAATTCCAACTCATATGTTCTGAGGGAGAACCACCTACTCATGTGTTGAGACCAAGATATTCCATTCCTACCACATGAATCTTGATCTCTAGCCTTCCCCAAGTTGCTTTCCACTCAAATCTTCTTTCCACAAAATCCAAATCCTATGAGAGAGAGTTGAGTGTTGGGGAGACTATCATTTGAAGCACAAGAGCAAGGAGTTCATCATCAACACACCATTTGTTACTTCTTGGAGAGTGGTGTCTCCTAGATTGGCTAGGTGTTACTTGGGAGCCTCCGACAAGATTGTGGAGTTGAACCAAGGAGTTTGTAAGGGCAAGGAGATCGCCTACTTCATGAAGATCTACCGCTAGTGAGGCAAGTCCTTCGTGGGCGATGGCCATGGTGGGATAGACAAGGTTGCTTCTTCGTGGACCCTTCGTGGGTGGTTGCTTCTTCGTGGACCCTTTGTGGGTGGAGCCCTCCGTGGACTCGCGCAACCATTACCCTTCGTGGGTGGAGCCCTTCGTGGACTCGCGCAACCGTTACCCTTCGTGGGTTGAAGTCTCCATCAACGTGGATGTAGGATAGCACCACCTATCCGAACCACGGGAAAAACATCCGTGTCTCCAATTGCGTTTGAATTCTCCAAACCCTTCCCTTTACATTCTTGCAAGTTGCATGCTTTACTTTCCGCTGCCAATATACTCTTTGCATGCTTGCTTGAATTGTGTGATGATTGCTTGACTTGTCCTACAATAGCTAAAATCTGCCAAGAACTAAAATTGGGAAAAGGTTAAGTTTTTATTTGGTCAAGTAGTCTAATCACCCCCCTCTAGACATACTTTCGATCCTACAAGTGGTATCAGAGCTTTGGTCTCCATTTGCTTTGATCTCCATAGCTTTTGGTGGTCATAGCCTTGGTTTCACAACCTAGGAGAGTATGGCGTCTAGCGAGGGAAATTATCACCGTAGAGGTCCTTACTTTGATGGTACTAATTTTGCTAGTTGGAAGCATAAAATGAAAATGCATATTCTTGGACATAACCCCGCCGTTTGGGCTATTGTGTGTATTGGTTTGCAAGGTGACTTCTTTGATGGGAAAGAACCAAACCGTGATGCTACCGCGGATGAGTTGAAGATGTTGCAATACAATGTTCAAGCTTGTGATATTCTCTTCAACGGATTGTGCCCCGAAGAATTCAACAAAATCAGCCGTCTTGAGAATGCAAAGGAAATTTGGGACACTTTGATTGATATGCACGAAGGTACCGACTCCGTCAAGGAATCCAAGTTGGATGTGCTTCAAAGTCAACTTGACAAGTTCAAAATGAAGGATGGTGAAGGTGTCGCTGAAATGTACTCTAGGCTTGCTCTCATCACAAATGAGATTGCCGTCTTAGGAAGTGAAGAGATGACCGATAGATTCATCATCAAGAAGATTCTAAGAGCCTTGGATGGAAAATATGATACCGTGTGCACATTGATCCAAATGATGCCCAATTACAAAGATCTCAAGCCAACGGAGGTGATTGGAAGAATTGTTGCTCATGAGATGTCACTTAAGGATAAAGAGGAACTTCACAACAAATCAAGTGGTGCCTACAAAGCCTCATGTGAAGCCCCTACATCATCAAGTGAGAAACAAAACTTCAATGAATAATTGAGCTTAATGGTGAAGAACTTCAACAAGTTCTACAAGAGTAGAAGCAAAGATAGAAGCTTCAAGTCAAGGTCCTACAATGACAAAAGATCTTCTAGTCGAGAGCGAAACTGCTACAGTTGTGGAAGACCTGGACACTATTCCAATGAGTGTACGGCTCCCTACAAGAGAAGAGAAGACTCTCCAAAAAGAAGAAGCAAAGAATCACCACCAAGAGAGAGAAGGAGTAGAGATGATCGTTATGAACGAAGATACTCATGGAGAAGCAAGGATTCGGAAAGGAAGGAAAAATCATCAAGGAGCTACACAAAACGAAGACATCAAGCTCATGTTGGTGAATGGGTATCCGGCTCCGACTCCGACAGCCACTCCGAGAGAAGTTATTACTCCGACTCTGAAGATACTCAAGATGAAGGTGTTGCCGGTCTAGCACTTGTGTCAACCAACTCCTACGACATATTTGACTCACCAAATGAAGGAATTGGAAGATGCTTCATGGCCAAAGGTCCTAAGGTAACACACCCCGAGTATGTTGATTTCAATAGTGATGAAGTTGACTTGTTAGGTGATGATTTGCTTGTTGACAACTCTAGTGATGAATACTATGATGAAACGTCAATTAATCATGCTAATCAAGATAAAACGAATGACAATGATAAGGAGAAGATTGAGGCTCTAACTAAAGAACTAAACACTCTTAAGTTAGCTCATGAAACTATCTTCGAAGATCATCGAGAACTTTTAAGAGCTCATGAGAAATTACGCTTTGAAAAGCTCAATCTTGAGCAAGAGCATGAGTTCTTAAAAGCAATCAATGATGATCTCCGCAAGAAAAGTTCTTCTTACATTGCCAAGCGTTTACTCTTATCCACTTACATGCCTCAAGTCAAGTCTAGTAACAAGAACAAGAAAGATTCTTCCTCTAGCAGTAACAATGATCATGCTAAATCCAATATTGTTGCTTCTAGTAGTTCTCTTGATTCCACTAATGATTCTCTTAGCCAAGTTACACTTGAGCAAGAAAATAGCTTATTGAAGGGAATTATAGAGAAAGGAGTGTACAAAAGCCTTGCCGGGAGTAAGAAATTCGAGGAAATTGTGCGCAAGCAAGGAATGCACCGGAAGAATCAAGGTGTTGGTTTTGAACGAAAGTTCAATGCCAATGGAGTTGAGTGGGAAGAAGATCAATACCCCAAGACAAAGTTTGTTCCTCAACAAGAGAAGTATGATACTTCTTTCAAGGGGACACAAGTTCAAGATGATCTTCCACCACAAGACTACAAGCAAAAGGGCAAGGATAAGCTTCAAGAGGAAATTGATGCATTTGAAGAAGCTCCTAAGACCTTAGTCAAGTGGATTCCCAAGACTACTTCAAGTTCCACTTCATCAAGTACGACTACAACTCCAAGGATTCCCATCAAGATGGTGTGGATCCAAAAGAAGAAGAACTAGAGAGTTCTTGAGGGTGACTCCGCCAACATACTTCACTCTTATCATTTTGGCAAGAACAAGTGCAATCAACTTCCACATCTTGCACTAGTTCAAGGAGTCACAAACCCTCTTGTTGGTAAGACAAGGGACAAGGTAACCTAAAAGTTTTCATGGACATCATCTTGTGTGTGCATCACTCTATGTCTATGGATATCCTTGTTTGTTCCTTGTGGGACTAACCCATGTAGGTATTGAAAGTGCAATTCACTCAAATGGATAGCTCCAAGTGATCTACATCAACATTGAGCATCCACATCTTCAACATCTACATGAAGTCATCATCGACAAAACCCGAGGTTAGTTCATCCCTCTAAGGGGGGATATCACATCTAGGGGGAGCTTTACTCTAAGACTTGAGCTAAAGCAACTCTAAAGATGTGAACACAACAATGCTTTATGTAAAAGTGGTAACCCCACTTGAGCTTAAACGATGAGTATGACCTATGATCAAGTGTTCTCACTTGACTCCTAAGTCAATATACTCATATATAGATGACCTTGTCATCGCAAATTGCTTGATAGATGCTAGAATTGGTTGTGCATGCCTTGTCACATATTTCATTTGCCATCTTATTGTGTGAGCATGCTGGTTGCATATTTTACTCATTCGAGGACATCCACTTGTTGTTTTGATTGTTTGGTTTCATTTCCTTTTGCCAAGTGGATGGACAAGAATGCCTAAGAACCTCCTCTAGCTATCTATGCTTTTCTCGTCTCAAACTCTATTCATGCTACATCACAAAATTTGATCAAGTCAGATTCGAACCACTCTGTGTGAGGAGCGCTCGGAGTCCCCGATTCGTCATAGACTTAAACTTCCAAAACCTCTTTATGATTCTCGGTCTGACCGATACCCTACTTTCGGTCCTACCGAGATTATTAAGTTGATCTAGGTTTTCGATCTCGGTGCAACCGATTTGAACCATTCGGTCACACCGAGTTGCAACAATTGTATACAGTTTTGCATCTCGGTGCCACCGAGTTGTTCCACTCGGTCACACCGACAGGGTCGGGCTATATATAGTCACGGGCAAAAATTTGGAAATTTCTCCGAACCCCTTCGCCCGCGCGATAGCCTGCTCTGCCAACTTGGTCTCCGGATCGTCTCCTCGCCACCAGCCGCCTCCAGTCGCTGGTCTCCGTCGCCGTCAACGGAAATTCAACCCCGCCGTTGCCACCGTAGCGAGTCTCCGCCGAACTAGGGTATGGACTCGATCTTTGTGCTATTCCCCAATCCGATTCTTAGCACATTGTGATCATCATGATTCTTGCCACGTTTGTTAAACTTCTATCCAGTCAATGAACTCGTAGATTAGGTTTAATTCGAAAATTTTAGGGTTAGGTTTCCGCCGAAACCATCTCGGACCCACCGAGTTGAAAAACTCGGTCCCACCGATTTGGCACATGCCATTGCACAAGTGAGACTCGGTCTGACCGAGAATTACTTATCGGTGTGACCGATTTTGGAACTTTGTGAAACCCTAGCAGTCTCGGTGACACCGAACTGTGACTCGGTCTGACCGAGTTCACTAGTTTAGGTTCCAAAACTGCTTCGGTATCACCGAGTTTAAAAATCGGTAGATCCGAGATGCTTTCAGTGGGAAACTAAAACTAAGTTTTTGAATTATTCTTTTGCAAAAATCTCTGCATTTTGTGATGCTTATCCACTCTATCTCATCTATAACCTATTCACAGGGTCAGCAGTCAGAGTTTGCATCATGTCAGACCAAAGTGATAGCCAGAACTTGTCAGAGCAGCAAGTGCAGATGAGTGAGGGCACTAGTCCCTCAAGTTCTTCAGATGAAGGCAGCAGGAGCACCCCTAGCAATCTGCCAAAAGCTGCCACAAGAAAAAGGAAGAAGAGAACCTTAGAATCAGAGGATGAGGACTATGTGGCAGAAGAGGAAGCAACTTCAAAGAGAGTAGTGCTCGAGAAGGAACATGGCTCAGCTCAAGGCACAAAGCCAGGATTGAAAATCAAAAGGCCAGCAGGTAGGCAGCCTATGCCAAAGGCCAGAGCCTCAACTCAGATTCCTGAAAAGCCTGCAACCATAGAGCCAGTTGCTGCTGAAGGAAAGAAAAGGAAGGAAAGGGTGAAGAAAACTGTAGCCAGAGTGCTTGGCAAGGCTTCCATCATGGAAGATGAGGAGGAAGAAGAAGAGGTAGCTGCACCAGCACCTAAGGCACCCAAGCTGATGGGTGATGCCATAAGAACAGGGGCAGCTGCTTCCAAGGCCAAGCCAGCTCCAAAGCCAAAGCCAAAGAGGAATAGAAGAAGCATCCCAGCTACTGAGAAGAACAAGGCCCCAGTGCCTGAAGCTGCAGAAGAAGAAGAGAATGTTCTTAGAAAGCTCAAGCCCAAGATCCCAGACCACAACGATGCTCATCCTGTGGCTGAGGATATGAAACTCAGGAGAGATTCAGGGCTCCGGAAGTGGAGAGAAGCAGACCCGTATGCTTCAAGGAGAAGAACTGCTGTTGATTACAGGTTTCACACCAAGGAACAACAAGATTTTTATGAGACAGTGCTGCTTGATAAGAAGCCCATAGTTTGTGACATGAGATGGGTTGATTGGGAGTACATCAAGGACAATGAGGAACACTATCCTGGTGTGATTGACAGTTTTGGTGCTTGTGGAGTTGCAGACTTTCTTGGGCAGAAGCTCACAAAGTGGAATGAGGAACTCATTATGCAATTCTACTCCATAACACACTTCTACCCAGATGGAAGGATCACATGGATGTCTGAAGGTACGAGGTACCAATCTACTGTTGCTGAGTGGGCACAGCTCATCAATGCCCCAGAGGAGCATGAGGATGACTTGGATATCTATGCCAAGAAGAAGATGGACCACAACTCTATGTCCAATATGTACAAGGAAATTCCAAATGAAGCTCTTGAAACTTTCAAATTTGGCTCAGTGCATTATCTTCTGTCAGGGCTGCCAACTATTAATTGGATTTTGAGGCACACTCTCTTGCCCAAGTCAGGTGATCACAAGATGATCAGAGGCCATGCAATCAATTTGCTTCATGTATTTGATGTACCTCAGAAATTCAAGGTCATGAGCCTCATAGTAGAGACTATCAAGAGGACTGCAGCAGATCAGAAGAGGAGCTGTGGTTATGCCCCTCAGATTCAGGAGTTGATCAACTCAAAGATGGGCACAGGCATATACTTATTGGACAAGGAACACCTGCCCATCCATCCAGACTTTGAGGACAATCAAGTTGTCATGAATGAGAATGAACCATCATCTGCCCAAGCACAAGCCAAGAAGGAGAAGGCGAGGAAGGAGAAAGCTGCCAAGATGCCTACTCAAGAGGAGGCATCTGAATATTTCCTGAAAACCAAACAAGAGCAGCTTGGTTACTTGATTGCATCCACCCTGCGGATTGAGCAAGGACTAGCCACCCTAACTCAGAACCAGGCAAGCTTAGAGAGGATCATGGAACAAAAGTTCTATGACTTGGATGTCAAAGTGACAGAGATTCAGACTGCAGTGGAGCAACTCCAGGATGACATGCAGGAGAGGAGAGGCAAGACTACAACTGATGCCTTTGCCAGAGTGCCACGAGGTCCGAGGTCGTCTGCAGTGCCAGTTGCTGACCCCAGAGCCACCACGTCTGCACCAGCTACAGCCTCAGTTCCACCAGCTCCAGCATCCACTTCAGCTTCGACTCCGACCATGTCTACAGAAGGCTTCGTCCTTGGAGTGCTCCGGACTCCACCACCACCTGAAGATCAAGCCTGAGTGTCGACTTAGCACTATGCATTTTTTAGGAACTTTTTGGTAACTTGTTGCCAAAGGGGGAGAAAATGTATAGATCATAGGCTTCGAGAGAGAGAGTGTTACTTTTATTCTCTCTTGTTTTATTTGGTGGTTTTTCGAACTTTGTTTGCTTTTGTGTGAGATACTATGTCATTGCTCGTGAGACATTGATGATCATGTGTTTGATCATAAGCTACACTTAATGTTTGCTTAATATTATCATCTTATCTGTCTTATGTGATCATTCACTATTCTTGGTGATGAGTGCATGTATTTCATTCTTATCATTTTAAGCGCTCCACCAAGATGTATGTGACATGGAAGAGTAACCCATGACTCTAACTCTTTGTGCATTTGCAGTCCAAAGCAAATTTTAAATATGCACAAATTTAGGGGGAGCTCTTTCTTGTCACATACTTCTCAAAGCGACGATATATTTCATGCTTATTATCATTTGTCGAAGCTTTGATCTATATTTTGTCATCAATTACCAAAAAGGGGGAGATTGAAAGTGCAACTATCCCTAGGTGGTTTTGGTAATTCATAACAACATATAGTTCATTGAGCTAATGCTATTCCAAGATGACTATTTCAGGAAAGCTCAATGATTGGCATGGCATGGATGTGAAAGTGGAACCCTCAAAATGCTAAGGACAAAGGATTGGCTCAAGCTCAAAAGCTCAAGACTCTTCATTTTATATTTTAGTGATCCAAGATCACATTGAGTCTTTAGGAAAAGCCAATACTATCAAGGAGGGATGAGGTGTTGCTTAATGAGCCTCTTGCTTCATGTGCTTAGTGATATGCTCCAAAACCCTCAACTACTTTCCCATATCCACATATGACCTAAACCCTAAGCCAAACTCGGTCCTACCGATTCTTTCTATCCGGCGCCACCGAGTTTCACTTGTCATAAGCCACTGCCAAACCCTAGCAATTCGGTTCTACCAATAGGGATCTCGGTCTCACCGAGATGGGATTGCAAACTCTCTGTTTCCCTTTCGTAACTTTTCGGTCTCACCGAAAGAGCGAATCGGTCCCACCGAGATTGCAATGTAAACTCTTTTTTCCCTTTTGTAACTTTTCGGTCTCACCGAAAGAGCAAATCGGTCCCACCGAGTTTGCCTGACCAACTCTCTGGTTAGCTAATTACCAAACTCGGTCTCACCGAGTTTGTGTAATCGGTCTCACCGAGATTACGTTATGCCCAAACCCTAACCATATCGGTCCTACCGAGTTGCATGTCAGTCCCACCGAAATTCCTAACGGTCACTAGGTTTGCTATTTCGGCCAGACCGAGTTTTCTGATTCGGTCCCACCGTGATTGGTAAATTGTGTGTAACGGTTGGATTTTGTGTGGAGGCTATATATACCCCTCCACCTCTTTCTCATTCAGTGAGAGAGCCATCAGAACACACACATAATTCCAACTCATTTGTTCTGAGAGAGAACCGCCTACTCATGTGTTGAGACCAAGATATTCCATTCCTACCATATGAATCTTGATCTCTAGCCTTCCCCAAGTTGCTTTCCACTCAAATCTTCTTTCCACCAAATCCAAATCCTATGAGAGAGAGTTGAGTGTTGGGGAGACTATCATTTGAAGCACAAGAGCAAGGAGTTCATTACCTACACACCATTTGTTACTTCTTGGAGAGTGGTGTCTCCTAGATTGGCTAGGTGTCACTTGGGAGCCTCCGACAAGATTGTGGAGTTGAACCAAGGAGTTTGTAAGGGCAAGGAGATCGCCTACTTCGTGAAGATCTACCGCTAGTGAGGCAAGTCCTTCGTGGGCGATGGCCATGGTGGGATAGACAAGGTTGCTTCTTCGTGGACCCTTTGTGGGTGGTTGCTTCTTCGTGGACCCTTCGTGGGTGGAGCCCTCCGTGGACTCGCGCAACCATTACCCTTCGGTGGGTGGAGCCCTCCGTGGACTCGCGCAACCGTTACCCTTCGTGGGTTGAAGTCTCCATCAACGTGGATGTAGGATAGCACCACCTATCCGAACCACGGGAAAAACATCCGTGTCTCCAATTGCGTTTGAATTCTCCAAACCCTTCCCTTTACATTCTTGCAAGTTGCATGCTTTACTTTCCGCTGCCAATATACTCTTTGCATGCTTGCTTGAATTGTGTGATGATTGCTTGACTTGTCCTACAATAGCTAAAATCTGCCAAGAACTAAAATTGGGAAAAGGTTAAGTTTTTATTTGGTCAAGTAGTCTAATCACCCCCCCTCTAGACATACTTTCGATCCTACACCATTCAAAAGAAGCACTCCGGGCCCGTCCCGTTTGGACCATATACTCGATCGCTCGTGCCAAATACACGACACCCCCGACAAGCCAGCCAACCACACCAACATGGATTGTTGGGTGTTCAAGCAGGCCGGCAAGATAAATGCCGAAAACAAAGATAAGGGGACACATAGTGATGACGAGGAGGAGCCCCGGCAGCCAAACACCGGAGGATAGAAGAGGTTCCCCCCACAAGTGCGGACGGTGAACATGATATACGCAACCCACATCCCCAAGAGGGAGTGGAAGCGTGCGCTCAGGGACGTATATGCGTTGGGGCCAGTCGCCCCAAAGTTCAACCCATGGTCTTCCTGCCCGATCACCTTCGACCGCAGGGACCACCCCACTAGTATCCGCCATGGCGGATTCAACGCACTGGTCTTAGACCCAATCATTGAGGATTTCACCTCACTCGAGTCCTAATGGATGGCGGCAGCAGCTTGAACCTGCTTTATCAGGACACAGTGCGCAAAATGGGTATAGACCCCTCAAGGATCAAACCCACTAAAACGACCTTTAAAGGCGTCATACCAGGTGTAGAGGCCCATTGCACAGGCTCAGTAACACTGGAAGTGGTCTTCGGATCCCCGGATAACTTCCGAAGCGAAGAGTTAATCTTCGACATAGTCCCGTTCCGCAGTGGCTACCATGCACTGCTCGGGCGAACCGCATTTGCGAGATTCAATGCGGTACCGCATTATGCATATCTCAAGCTCAAGATGCCAGGACCTCGGGGGGTCATAATAGTCAATGGAAATATAGAGCGCTCTCTCCGCACGGAGGAGCACACTGCGGCCCTCGCAGCAGAAGCGCAAAGCAGCCTCTTAAGGCAATCCACTAGTTCGGCGATTAAGGACCCGGACACCTTCAAGCACGCCCGGAGTAACCGGCAACAGGACCACCTGGCACGTTCCGAGCTCGCATAGCAATGCGGCCCCCACCCCAGTCCCAGCCAAACGACGAAATCCGTGCCACACGTACATAATTACGCATAAAAAATACCATGGGCACAGGTGGGGAGGGGGGCACAACTACGGCACGCCCCAAGACGCGGCTTAAACCGCACTAGGGGCTTCTCGCTTGGTTATTTTTCTCTTTCAGGACTTTAATCTCTGGAAACCCTGTCCGACAGCATGATTGCGAACACATGATGCAGCAAACAAGGAGGCAGAAAGCTACGTCACACCATGGAACTTCCAGGTGGATTACGATAACGAGTAAAATATTTGCTTTAATACTATTCCTCAGCTTACCCTTGGAAGGGACATGTCAAACAGTCCTACTTTTTGCTTATCGCACTACTTGTATCATCCTGCTTTAACGCACCTTTTTGAATAAACAATGCATAACATAAGACTATTATTGCATTCTTCCTTTATATATATATATATATGTTCATTCACGACATCTAGCACCCGTACACTCTAGTACGGCCAATATGCTAGGGGCTTAAGCATACCCCATAATACGGCGTGAGAAGTCCGAACACTTTCGACAGTGCGGCACCCCAAACTTATAGCATTATATGCATCAGCTCTGAATCATGTCTTGGGTCAATAGTTGGGTTTGCCCGGCTCCCATGTTTTGGTACCTTACGTTCCGCTATATCGGCTAAGGTAGCACTGGGAGAACTACTGCGATTGTGCCCCGGTTCTGTTGGGCTAAGCACCTCAGTAGAGAAAGCTAAAACTGACTGTCATGATAAGGCGAGAGACTGGTCGCTGTTCGAGAGGTTTCGAGTCCCTAAAGACTTATGCCGCTTAGAGCGAGGAGTTGGCCCTGTCCGGCTTAAGGCATGTATAGCGCCCCGAATTCGGCCTTCCGAATACTAGGGGCTTCGCCGAAATTTAAAATTATAGAATTCTATGGCTAAGTGAGAGTGATAACGCATTATAGTCCGATTGCCTTGTTCGTTGTGCTGAGCACCTCCCCTGAAGGACCCAAAAATGGGAACAAGAGTGCTCAGGTTTATCCCGAACACCCCAGCACTCGTGGCGTGGGGGCAGAAGCCGACGACTAGCCATCTCTCAGATTTGGTAAACAGCCGAACAGAAGGTAATATTTTAAATTCAAACAAGCGTTGCATAGCGCATATGAACAAGTTTTCATAATACAGGATTACACGAGCAAGTTTACTCAAATAATACATCTTTCGTACACTCGTCCGCTACGAGACGGACACCCTTCAGGACACCCTCATAGTATATCTCGGGGTGGCGATGCTCCTTGCCCCGCGGCGGCCCCTCCTTCACCAGCTTCACGACGTCCATCTTAGCCCAGTGCACCTTCGCACGGGCGAAAGCCCGGCGTGCACCTTCGATGCAGACGGACCGCTTGATGACTTCCAGCCGTGGGCAGGCATCCACAAGCCGCCTCACCAGGACAAAGTAGCTGTGGGGAAGGGCGTCACCAGGCCACATCCGAACTATAAAGCCCTTCATGGCCTGTTCGGCCGCCTTGTGCTGCTCGACCAGTTGCTTCAGCTGGTCGCTCAGAGGCATCGGGTGTTCGGTCCCAATATACTGAGACCAGAACAACTTCTCCGTTGAGCTTCCCTCCTCGGCCTGGTAAAACTGTGCGGCATCTGACACGCTGCGGGGCAAATCTGCGAATGCTCCTAGAGAGCTCCGGATTCGGGTAAGTAACAAGTAATTTACTTTCACATGCTTGCTTTGCATATAGAATGCCTTACCCGCCGCTATCTTCTTCATCGCATCAATCTCCTGGAGGGCCTTTTGGGCTTCGGCCTTGGCACTCTTTGCACTCTCAAGGGCCGCGGCAAGCTCGTACTCTCATGTCTTCAAGTCAAGCTCCAACGCCTCGTGCTTCGTGACGAGAGCGTGGAGCTGTTGCTGCACCTCACCCACCCGTGCCTCCTGTTTTTCCCGCTCGGTGCGCTCCTGGGCCGCTTTGTTTTCGGCCTCGGATAGCGCTTGCTTCAGCGTTGCCACTTCGTTCATGGCCCTTGGCAAATCACAGATAATCCTGTCATTCTGCAATCGCATCCCTTTTATATATATACATATTTATGTACTAGGTATTACTTACCTTTGTTCTCCTCAAGCTGCCTCTTGGCAAGGCCGAGCTCTTTCTTGGACCCTTCGAGGTCCTGCTTCAGTGCGGCGACCTCCGCAGTCAGTGCGGCAGAGGCCAGCAGCGAAGCCTGCATACACATATAGACATACTTATATTAGACTCCTGCGATATTGTTTGATCCTCTATTAGGCTTTTCTTTGTGAACACCGAACAGAGCATCAGGGGCTACTGTCTATGTGGTAATATTTTTCCTATATTTCAAATACTTACCTCAAAGCCTGTTAGAAGGCTGGCACAGGCTTCAGTCAGTCCGCTCTTGGCGGACTGAACCTTCTGGATCACCGCACTCATAAGAGCGCGGTGCTCTTCATCGATGGAAGCGCTGCGAAGCGCTCCTAGCAGATTGTCTGGTGCCTCTGGATGGACAGAGGTCACCGGCACAGGCGTCTTGCCCCTTTTGGAAGGAGGCCGCCTGCCTGAGTCCGGAACCATTGGAGGTTCCGGCGTGGTGTTCGGCTGAAGGCCGAACTCGGAGCCCTCGGGAGCCTCCCTCCCTTTTCTCCTGGAGTCCGGAAGGTCGCCTTGAGGTGCCTCCGGGATTGTCTCCCCTTGACCCGGTGCCTCTTGAGACAATACCTCGGCATTGTCCATAGGGCAAGGGGAGGTGGCGGTCGGAAGTGGATCGCTATCCATATCCGACGAGTCCAAGGAGCCGCCCGACAAAGATACGTCAATACGGGCTTGGGGCGGTCTGCACAATCATATTCGGCGTTAGGAGAAGCAGTGCGTCAAAGGTATGCTATGAGTTACTCTGGCATCCGAATACTTACGAATTTGCTAGGGGCTTGGCCCTGAGCAGCCACTCGTGTTCGTCTTCGGCGGCGGTGGTGGAGCAGTCCGGAAGGAGAGTCCTTCCCTTCTTGGACCCTTCGCCCCCCGGTTGGGGCGGCCTTCCTTTTCTTGTCTCCCCCGGTTGAAGGGGGGGCATCTTCATCTTCTTCCTCGTCTTCGGGGGAGGAGTGCGTCGCGGAGTCATCGGACGATGAGCCTGATATCACCTGGCGCCGGGAACTCTTTCGGGTTCCCTTGGCCTTCTTCTTGGTCTTCTCCGGCACCTTGTATGGAGCCGGAGTCAGCATCTCCGTCAGGAGAGCGTCCGCGGTGTCTTCGGGCAGAGGGGCCGGACAGTCGATCTTATCCGATGCCCCCACCCAGTCCTGTCAAAGGCAGGGGAGCTCAGACCCCGCGCGTGGTTATGCTATGGGAAGTAAAAACCCTACTAGATGTACAAAACTTACCGGATTCGCAGGGCGCTTCGCGCTTAGCCCGCGGTCCTCGAGTAAGAGAAGGAGGGACCTCGGCGCCCCTGAACAGCACCCTCCAGACGTCCTTGTGCATCGTGCCGAAGAGCTCGCTCAGAGTCTGGTGCTGGGCCGGGTCAAACTCCCACAAGTTGAAATCCCGTTGTTGACACGGGAGGATCCAGCGGAAGAGCATGACCTGGACTATGTTGACAAGCTTGAGCTTCTTGCTTGCCATATTCCGGATACATTTCTGGAGTCCGTCCAGCTCCACCGATGAACCCCAGGATAGGCCCTTCTCTTTCCAGGAGGTGACCCGCGTGGGGATTCCGGATCGAAACTCGGGGGCCGCCACCCAGTTGGTGTTGCGCGGCTCGGTGATGTAGAACCACGTCGATTGCCACCCCTTTATGGTCTCCATGAAGGAACCTTCAAGCCATATAACATTGGGCATCTTGCCCACCATGGCTCCGTCGCATTCTGCTTGTTGGCCTCCCACCACCTTCGGCTTGACATTGATGGTCTTCAGCCACAGGCCGAAGTGGGGCCGGATGCGGAGGAAAGCCTCACACACGATGATGAACGCCGAAATATTGAGGATGAAGTTCGGGGCTAGATCATGAAAGTCCAGCCCGTAGTAGAACATAAGACCACGGACGAAGGGATGGAGGGGAAAGCCCAGTCCGCGGAGCAAGTGGTGGAGGAAAACTACCCTCTCGTGAGGTTCCGGGGTAGGAACAATCTGCCCCGCAGCGGGCAGCCGATGCGCGATATTCGCGGCTAAGTATCCGGCTCCGCGCAGCTTTTTGATGTGGCCCTCCATGACGGAGGAGGCCATCCACTTGCCTCCCGCTCCGGACATGTTTGGAGAAGGTTGAGGAGAAGGATGTGAACTTGGGCGTTGGAGCTCGAGTGCGCAAGAATGGATGAGCAAGGAGGAAGAAGGCATGGGTAGAAAAAGGTTAAACCTTGTCCCCTTATAAGGGCGGCCGAAACTATGCGCCCCCACTAGCCTGGTAAAACTCGCTTATCCCCCAAGCGCCGTAATTGATGGCGCGGTTGGGTTACCCACACCCGTATTGATGAGAATCCCGTAATAATGGGGACGCGATCTCTGCTTTGACAAGACATGTCAAGAAACTGCCTCGCGTTATGTGCGAGGCTAGTTAAAGGAAACGGTTCGAATAATCACCGGGCCATGGCATAATGTCATGTTGCCGAAACGTGTCAGCAGATTAGATTTGTGGAAATATTATTCTCTCTACGGTGGTATGTGGAACTTATTTTGCAGGGTCGGACACTATCCTTGTATTCAAATTCTTCCGTGGTGTATTCGGAGGAGGAACCCACCTTGCAATGCCGAAGACAACACTGCACGCCGGACTCATCATCATTGAAGCCTGGTTCAGGGGCTACTGAGGGAGTCCTGGATTAGGGGGTCTCTGGACAGCCGGACTATATCCTTTGGTCAGACTGTTGGACTATGAAGATACAAGATTGAAGACTTCGTCCCATGTCCGGATGGGACTCTACTTGGCGTGGAAGGCAAGCTAGGCAATAAGGATAAGTATATCTCCTCGTTTGTAACCGACCTTGTGTAACCCTAGCCCCCTCCGGTGTCTATATAAACCGGAGGGTTTTAGTCCGTAGGAAAACATACAATCATACCATAGGCTAGCTTCTAGGGTTTAGCCTCTCCGATCTCGTGGTAGATCAACTCTTGTACTACTCATATCATCAAGAATAAATCAAGCAAGACGTAGGGTTTTACCTCCATCAAGAGGGCCCGAACCTGGGTAAAACATCGTGTCCCCTGCCTCCTGTTACCATTCGCCTTAGACGCACAGTTCGGGACTCCCTACCCGAGATCCGCCGGTTTTGACACCGACAGCCACCCCCAAGAAGAAGAAGCAGCTGCGCCCTGCAGGGCCTCAGGCAAGCGGTGCCTCGTCAGGATCGGCGCCCGTGCCTGGGGCGCCTCTCTCCATCGCATAGGAAAGCATGCCTAGCGCCCCTCTCAGGCAGGGCTCGGGGGCTCTCTTCTGGAGGGCCTCAGACTTTGCCAGCATCACGAGGGAGGCGCTTGGGCACCACTTGGAGGCGTGCTTCGCGGCATGTTTCCCTCAGGAGAACACAGGGCAAGGAGTGCCCACCATTCAGGAGTTCATCACCAAGACCACTCAGTAACTGCAAGACGCAAGGGCCATGCGCGTCGGCCGCCGCTAACCAGGCGCAGCTCCCCATCCAGGCGAGGATGCCGGGCTTCGCGTTTGCATCAACGTCCCAGGGCTCAACCGGGGGCGCCTCTCAAGAGCTTCTCTGGCCTTCGCGCGTGGGACACTACGAGGGCCCACCTCACAGCTATGTTCGCATGCCTTTTGGCCTGTCAAGTGTGGCGACCGCCTATCAATGCAACCTGCGGAGCATCCTGGCGGCTCAGGAGGCCGGGCACCACACCGTGCTGACGGAGATGAAGACGGTCCTCAAGGAACCCCCTGGACCCCCAGAGCCTCCCGAGGCTCAGGGCCCCGGTGGCTCATGAGGAGCAGCCCCTTCGCCGCACGCCTTCAGCTGCCCCAACCCTCCTTCATCAACAGAACCAGGTGACATTTTCCAAGTTCATTCAGCTGGGAGCGCCCCCAGGGCTGCATCATTCCCAGGCCGCGTGGGTCCGTCCCTGTGCCATGTATCTTTCCTTGTTTATGTCTTTAGCTTACCATGCTGGGGGCGCCCCTTGGCCTGCATCATCCCTAAGCCGCTCGGGCCGGACCCAGTGGCATGCATCTTCCCCACATTTACTTAAGCTAGGTTGCTTTCCATGCTTAATCTATCTATGACTATCACCTACTTGATTGTCACCCACCATGGGAGCCGCGCGCCAGTCATCTTTCTTCAGGACCCTTCGCGTGAGTAAGTTAAGCACGACGTCTGTGCTCGGGCCCGTCCCTGCAGCGTCAATAAATCCGGCGGCTGAGCTCTGTCTGGCGGGCCGGCCCCGCTCACGTCACCTCCTGGGGCCGTTGGTGCTTGGCTTTTTCACGCGATGGCCTCAGGAGATTCGTTCGGCACAGGTTGTCTAACCACCTCGTAGGACCAAGACGGCGAACAAGAATCAAGACCAGGCGCAACCCGCCTTGAGGTAGGGCCTCGTGAGTCCTGCGCTGGCTCACGAGTGCCCAGATACACCTCATCTAGCCCTACTGTGCAAGCCACGTGTCAGGGCGGGGCTGTATACGCCCCGGGGGCTCTCCGTAGTAGGGAGTCCCCCTCCCACGCCCCAGTGGAAGCACCATGCTCCGCGCTGGCCGTTGACACTGCCGAGGAGTGGCTATGGCTGTGCACAAGCGGAAGCACTACGCTCCGCGCTGGTGATAAACAACTTAGGGCGCCCACGGCCGTACCAACCTCAGGGAGCCCCAGAGCTCAGTGTCCGGCCTCACGGCAACGCCTCCCATCGGGAGAGCCGCGCGAGGGGGCTGGGCACGGGGGCTGGGCACGGGGGCTGCGCTCGGGTCACGCCCAAGTGTACGCCACCCAACCAGGTCCCCCAGCCCTGGTCGTCGCACGCCCCTCCCGAGCCGAGCCTCGGTGAGGGCAAAGGTATGGAGAATGTTTGCACATCAAGGGGGACTCCCGAGCATCGCGACTCAGGAGCCTAACTGGTCACGTAGCCCCTCACTCCTTGGTCTGTGCTGGTTTCCGGTCGGCCCAATGACAGTTGAGGTATGCGCGGGGCCGGGCTCTGCCGACGTAGAACATTAACCTATCCTCGCGTATCCTTCCTATAGGCTGTTTGCGCATCAAGGGGGACTCCTGAGCATCGCGACTTAGGAGCCTAACTGGTCACGTAGCCCCTCACTCCTTGGTCCGTCCTGGTTTCCGGTCGGCCCAACGGCGGTTGAGGTATGCGAGGGGCTGGGCTCTACCGATGCAGAACACAAATCAAATAGGAAGAAAATCGCAAAATCTCAAAGCAAATATTACAAGACATATTGTTCTCACAATATCAAACGCGAGTTTAACGCCTCCACGAGGCATGGTGCATGTTGTAGGAATAAAGCAGAAAAGCAGCCGCAAGTCACCCCTGGGCACCGCAGGCACCTGCAAAAGGTGCCCCCTCCTGGGTAGCATCGCCTTCACCTGCATCACCGGTCGAGGGCGCGGGGGAAAATGCGTCGAACTTCTTCAGCAGGGCCTCCACTTGACCCTTCACGGCTGCGGCGGCAGCTGCACAGTGTTCATCAGCTACAGGCTCTAGCAGCTCGTCAAGACGAGCGCTGGGGTCATGAAGGTGCAGGTGGTTGAAGACCCGCGTCAGCGCGGCTGAGGAAAGGACGCGAGCCTTTGCCTCCGCCATCGGACCGATGCCCTCCACGACTTCCTCGAGCGCCTTCACCAAGAAGGGAAGCAGCTAAGCAGGGCCATCCTCGTCGGTGGTCAGCGGCCTCTGCAAGCCCTTCTTATACAGTGTCTTCAGCGCCACGCGGGACCTCTCCTTGAGGAGCGAGAAGGCCATGCGGTCTTCAGCTAGGACCTTCGCCTTGGCGTCAAGGTCGGCCTCCTTCGCCTTCCGCTCCTACTCCTCCAGTCGGCTGCGCTCCGCTGCCTGCGCCAGCTCTCCCAGCTCGGCATCGCGGCCCTTGATGGCGTCCTTCCGGGCTTTCATCTCCTCCTCCTTCGCCTGGCGGCCACGTGCTTCTTCCGCATGCTGGTCGTGCATGCCCTTCAGCTTGTCCTCCAGCTCTCGGCAACGGCCGCGGGCGGCCTCGCCGTGCTTCAATGCTGCCTCGCGATCGTCCGCGGCTTTAGCGGCGGCCTGCTTCTCCTTCTCGGAGGCCACCGCGGCCTAGCTCAGCGACGCTCGAACCGCCGAGTCAGAGTGAAGCCAGCCAGAGGCCAGCTCCAGGTGCCCGGCCACCAGGCGCGGGTCCGTGCCCTGGAGATCTTCCCGCAGCTGGGCCATCTATGAAAGGGCGCACTCCAAGACGACAGAGGAAGCAGAAGAACCTGGGGCCAGGGGCGCGACAGGAGAAGGGGGCGACGTTGTCACCAGAGCCTGGGAGATCAAGGGCTCCTGAGCCTTCGGAACCTCATCAATCGTGCCGGGCACCGGCACCTCCTGAGCCAGTGGTGCTTCGGGGGCTGACTCTTCTCGAGGATGCTCCACCGGGCCTCGCAAGGACGATCGGGCTGGAGAAGCATGAGCACCATCCCCACCTTTGCTCATGGAGAAGGGCGCGGTCGCAGGAGGCGACACGGACTCAAACGGCACCACCTCGCTCCCCCTTCTCCTCTTCACTGCAGACGACAGCCTGGTTGCACAGAAAGGAAAGAGAGTCAGAAACGAGCATCAACAACAGGAACAAGGCAAGGCGGGGCACTTACTGGTCCACATCAATGTAGTCCACCTTCCGCTTGGTGAGCTTGAAGCCTGAGAGTGTCGCGACTCGAGGCGCGGGCGCACCAGCCCCAGAAGCTGAAGCAGGAGCAGCAGTTGAACCAGAAGCGGCTCCAGCCAGCGCCGGAGCAGCAGTAGAATCTTGGGGGATCAGCGCCTCGTCATCGTCGGGGAAGGCGTGGAGGATGCTAGCCTTACTCAGGGGGGAGGTCTCCCCCATCCCTTCGGGGGTTACCTCCGAGTCTTCCTCCTCTTCTTCTTCCTCCCCGTGGGACTTGCCAGAAGACAGATCCACTGGCGTCGGTGCCACAGGGGCCCCGGTGAGCACCGGCGGCACCAGTCCACGCCCGTCAAAGGTCGACTTGGAGGCCACGATCAGCGCACTGTCCTTGTGGCGGAACAAGGGAATAAAGACATTCGGAGGATACTCCTGATCGTCCCCAACCAGGAGGCGGAGAGCTGCGGTCAGCTCCTCATCGAACAAGGCCTCCGAGCTCAAGTGGACCTTGTCCTCTTCATCCCCAAGTTCCCACAAGGGGCATGTGCGGGCTTGAAGCGGGGCCACGCGCAGCGCCAGGAATTCCCTCAGGAGCATGGCCCCCGTAATCTTCGCCGCCTTCGCGTTGCCGGGCTTCAGGTCGGACTTCATCTGCTCCAGCACCAACGCCGCCCGCTCGTCGGTGAGCTTCACGCAGGACCACCCCTTGTCGGCCTGGGGCCTCTCCATCGGCAGTGCCAAGCGCGGGTGGACGCACTTGGCGCCCATCATGACCCATTAGGACCTGAGGTTGTCGGCCTTTTTCCCGGTGTTTGAGATCAAGTTGGCCTTGCCGGCCGCGATGAAATTGGCGCACCCGGAGATATGGCCCTCGCTGGCACAGAGGAAGAAGAAATAGCGCAGCAGAGCCACACACGACATCATGCCTAGATACGCCTCAGAATAGTAGGCGAAGATGGACAAGAGAAGGATGGAGTTGGGATGGAGATGCAGCGCTTGGAGTCCGAAGTGATCAAGGACCTCGTAAAAGAAGTCAGAGAAGGGGGAACCAGCCCGGCGGTGATGCTGCTCGTGAAGAAGGGGTAGAAGGTGCTTCCCTCGGGCTCAGGCACGTCGGAGCTGGCCCGGAGTCCAATCTTCCCCTTCTTGTTGCTTTCCACCAACGTCAGCAAGTGCGTGGCGGCGAGGCTCTTCTCCGAGACATTGGGCGCATCGAGAGCCGTCTCGTACCAATCCGGCGACGAGGCGGGCTTGACCCTCGGGGTGCCATTGGTCGCTGATGCAGGAAAGGATGGGAGCAGATCTGAAGATTTCAAAAGCGAGGAGCAAGAAAGGGGATCTGAGCAAGGCGATAGGAAACAGTGAAGGCGAACGCTGTCTACGCTAGACTTTTGACAGTCGGGCAGTTGCCGAGGCAACATGGGGAAGCGGAGACGCCCACGTCCAATCAACCACCACACGTCGACCAAGGCCGCGGCCTATTGCGGCCTGCGGCGCTCCGCACTTGACCTTTGGCTTCGCCTCGAAGCCAAGCCCGAGCGTGCCTTGGGCCTGGGGGCTACTGTCGGTGTTCTGGGAACGGGGGTCCCCAGACTTGCCTACATGCGGCCCATGGCGTGGCTTTGCTAGCAGGCCTGTATAGCCCATCTTCATCAACAAGGAATCAAGACCCTCGGAGGGGCCAAGCCTCGAGAGGCGGACGACACAAGACCTCCTTAGGAGCAGCCTCACCAGGCTGACTCGTGAGGGGCGTAGAGTTCAAGGCCAGGTAAACCTCGCGAGGTTCTCGTGACGTGAGCCATGACGATTGAGACCAGGCGGGCGCCAGGGCGCGCAGCGTCCTTGTTTCCTCTTTGGTGCTAAGGGGGCAAGTGCAGGCGCGGAGTACCGAGACATCAAGCAAAGGTTTCCATATTGGTGCAACGAGACCAAGACCATAAGGACAGCAAGACAGAGGTCACCATGGAGCCCAAGACGGCGTCACCACTAGAGCCTTTGGCAGGCGAAGACTGCTTTTGTCAGGATATCTTGTACTAGCTGTCCCCCTTCGAATTGGTCGTTGTTGGTTCCCTTCCCGCTCAATATTTGGGGAGAGGACCAAGGACACTATAAATAAGACTAGCTACCACCATAGCTAGGGGACCGGATATGAGATCGGAGCCACCACATCCTTGGCCACACATCCACCGAGCACAAGAACACCTCAACCTCAGGAGGCTATTCTTCCCCTTGTACTGTTCATCATCAACCCAAGAGGCAATCCACCACCACCACACTGGAGTAGGGTATTACACCACAACAGTGGCCCGAACCAGTATAAATCTTGTGCCCTTTGTGTTGAGAGTTCGTCGAGTTAGTTTGTAAGATCTTAGCCAAGCTAGGACGTGGATCGGTAGGGGGGAAATCTTCGCATGCACCCCAGTGTTCGAACCTTAAGGGTTTTGCCGGAACCCGTGATCCGACACTAATGTCGGAGAAGTTTGAGATGTCTATGATGAGTGAACTCAAGTTCTTTCTTGGTTTGCAAATCAAGCAAACTAAGGAGGGTACCTTTGTTTCCCAAACAAAGTATACCAAGGACTTATTCAAGAAGTTCAACATGCAAGAAAGCAAGGTTATGAAAACACCCATGCCTACTAGTGGACATCTTGACTTGAAAAATGATGGCAAACCGGTTGACCAAAAGGTTTATTGCTCTATTTATTGGTTCATTATTATATCTATGTGCCTCCCTTCCAGATATTATGCTAAGTGTGTGCATGTGTGCACGATATCAAGTGTCCCCTAAGCAATATCATCTTAAGGCTATGAAAAGGATAGTGAGATACTTAATTCATACACCAAACTTTGGCATTTGGTATCCTAAGAGGTCTTCTTTTGATCTTGTTGGCTAATCCGATTCGGACTATCCCGGTGACAAGGTTGATAGAAAGTCCACTTCGGGTACTGGTCAATTTCTTGGTAGATCTCCTATGTCTTGGTCCTCCAAGAAACAAAACTCGGTATCCTTATCCACCGCCGAAGCAGAATACACTGTCGCCGATTCATGTTGTGCTCAATTACTTTGGATGACCCAAACTCTTAAAGATTATGAGATATATGTGAAACATGTTCCATTGCTTTGTGATAATGAAAGTGCCATTCAGATCGCTCACAATCCCGTGCAACATTCTTGAACTAAGCATATTGAAGTTCGTCATCATTTCATTCGAGATCATGTTGCTAAAGGAGACATCAATCTTAAACATGTTCATACTAATAAGTAATTTGCAGATATATTCACCAAACCGCTTGATGAGAAAGTATTTTTCCATTTGAGATGAGAATTGAATATCATTGATGCCTCAAACTTGGAGTAGAAACTCCATTTGGATACATGCAAGGCATGAGCCTTTGACTAATCCTTGATATTTTTCTTATGATGATCATATGTCTCGGATCTATACTTGTACCCTTGCATGTTATCTAACCCTTGTAGGTACTTGGATGAGCCAAAATATATGAGATTGCAACTCACTCACATCTTGAGCAATCTCTACATCACCAAGTCTCTACATTATGGTGGTTGAAGAAAAGGAAGCATGAATCCTTTCAACATATCCTTTGACAATTTCAATATATCAAATTTCATTTGGTATCAAATTTCATGATTGTCATTTTGGATACACAAGTGCTCTTCCTTGCAAAACTAACCCATGTAGGTAGATGAAATCAAACTACAAGTGGTGCTCCCAACTCTTGATGAGCTACATCAACCATGAGCATCCCACACAAGTTCAACTACATGATCAAGATCAACACCACCCAAGGTATGTTGTTCCATCTTAGAGAAGATTTACCCCAAGACATGGGTCAAAGCAGCTCAACAAGATGTGAATACATCAACAATGCTTTAATGAAAAATGGTAACCCCATTTTGGGCTTAAACGATGAGTATGACCTACGATCAAGTGTTCTCACTTGACTCCTCAGTCAATATACTCTAACATAGGTGACTTTGTCGCCGACCCTTTCTAGATGAAGTTCTCTAGTGTTTCTTTGTGTTCTAGCATTTGTTTCTTGCTTGTTTGTCCCCGTTTCAAAAAAAACTTCGTCTAGACTTCATTTATCTTTGTCAGTTATTTTCTACATTCTTTGAACCTAATTCATTGCAAATCCTTTAGTTAATTCCTTGCAAATCCTTGTGAGATCTTATTTGCCATGTGAGCTGAGATGACAAAATATTTCCGCTGTATTGTACTTGGCCTCACCAACTTCTGCCTATCGGCTAGACTAAACTGCAATAATACATTGCAAACTGTTCATCGGTACAACCGACAACAAACCCGGTCTGACCGATATGCATCATTCGTGACATCTATAACTCGGTGTCACCGATGAAAATGACTCAGCGTTACCGATTTCACTACTGACAAAATATTTTGCCATTACAATTGTCATTTCTTTTCCAGCTCCACTCGATGATTCTTATCCTCTACTAGCATCTTAAATTACATGCTGCTTTGTAATGTAGCTCAAGGACCTAACCTATTTGACTCATGCTCCAGAAGATCCCCTCTTGAAGTTGATGTCAAAGGGGGAGAGAGAGCACATCAAAGCTTATCACATAAGAGAGAAAGCACATCTTAGCTTCTCGAGATGCTTATTAACCATAGAGGAGAGAAGTCACATGTCTTTAAGAGGGGAAAGCCAAGCTAGTAGATGTTATGATTGCTTTGCTCTAATTTTTCCTTTGTTCTGATTTTCCTTTGTTCTAATTTTTTGATTTTCTCTTACCCTACCTTCTGCCATTATCCAATATCAGATTCAGGGGGAGAAAGAGTTCATATCGAAGGTAAGAAAACCTTTGGAATTCTTTGCACATCTTTAATCCTTGTGGACATGTATATATCCGAATAGAGTATTAAGTGCTCACTTACTACATGTCATGCCAGTCTTGGTACTCTTGTGGTTTTCTCAATTTGCTCTGATTAGTAGGTGTTCTTGTGTTATCTAACCCTATTTTCTCAAGTTCACCTCCTCCAAAGCCAACTCAAGACCACAAGGTAAGTATATGCATCACACTCATGTGCATGACGATCTCTTGCTGATGTATATATTGTTTGCGAGAAGGACTCATGAACATGGATGTACATTTCCTATATTTACATCATTTGCTCCGATGCATATAGCCAAGATACATGTAACACATTGCTTGCTCTGACATGCTTATGCATTCACATGCTCTTACATACTATCTTTACATGATTGCATACATGTAGGGGGAGCCTATGCATGTAACATGTCTTTCCAAAGGTTTATTTATTATTCTTCATATCTTTATCTAAAGCTTTGATGTATGTTGTCATCAATTACCAAACAGGGGGAGATTGAAAGCACAAGTGCTCCATGGGTGATTTTGGTAATTAATGTCACATATCTCTTGTTGGACTAATTATTCATTCAGTATATTTCAGAGAGTTCAACAAAGGCGTGGCATGGACAAGAGGATGTGGAACCCCTTCAAGATGCTAAGGACAAAGGTTGGCAAAAGCTCAAGACTCTTCATTTCTATTTTTGTGATCCAAGATCACATTGAGTCCATAGGAAAGCCAATACTATTAAAAGGGGATGAGGTGTTGCTTAATGATCTACTTGCTCAAAGTGCTTAGTGATATGCTCCAAAGCCCCCAACCACTTTCTCAAATCCAAATATGTCCTAAAACTAAAGTCAAACTCGGCCCCACCGATTTGATTCATCCGGCACCACCGAGTTCACTTGGCGTAGCCACTGCCAAAAACCCTAATCAGTTTGGTCTCACCGATGGGATCTCGGTCTCACCGAGATGGCCTTGCAAACTTTGTTGCCTTTTGCAATTATTTCAGTCTCACCGAGATATGCAGTTGCTACCACCGGGTTTGTCTGACCAACTCTCTGTTTGCTTATTACTGAAATCGGTCTCACCTAGTTTAGGTAATCGGTCAAACCGAGATAAGGTTTTGACCTGACCCTAGCATATCGGTCCCACCGAGTTGATCATGTCGGTCCCATCGAGAATCCTAACGTTCACATTTCGAACTGAATCAGTCTCACCGAGTTTACTTATTCGGTCTGACCGAGTTGGGTCAAATGTGTGTAACGGTTAGATTTTGTGTGGAGGCTATATATATACCCCTCCACCCCCTTCTCTATTAAAGAGAGAGCCATCATAACGTGCCTATACTTCCACTACTCATTTTCTGAGAGAGAACCACCTACTTATGTGTTGTGACCAATACATTCCAATCAAACCACAAGAATCTTGATCTCTAGCCTTCCCCAAGTTGCTTTCCACTCAAATCATCTTTCCACCATAGCCAAATCCATGAGATAAAGTTGACTATTGGGGAGTGACGACCCACAAGTATAGGGGATCTATCATAGTCCTTTCGATAAGTAAGAGTCTCAAACCCAATGAGGAGAAGAAGGAAATGACAAGCGGTTTTCAGTAAGGTATTCTCTGCAAGCACTGAAATTATCGGTAACAGATAGTTTTGTGATAAGGTAATTTGTAACGGGTAACAAGTAACAAAAGTAAACAAGGTGCAGCAAGGTGGCCCAATCCTTTTTGTAGCAAAGGACAAGCCTGGACAAACTCTTATATAAAGGAAAGCGCTCCCGAGGACACATGGGAATATCGTCAAGCTAGTTTTCTTCACGCTCATATGATTCGCGTTCGTTACTTTGATAATTTGATATGTGGGTGGACCAGTGCTTGGGTACTTCCCTTCCTTGGACAAGCATCCCACTTATGATTAACCCCTCTTGAAAGCATCCGCAACTACAAAAGAAGTATTAAGGTAAACCTAACCATAGCATGAAACATATGGATCCAAATCAGCCCCTTACGAAGCAACGCATAAACTAGGGTTTAAGCTTCTGTCACTCTAACAATCCATCATCTAGTTATTACTTCCCAATGCCTTCCTCTAGGCCCAAACAATGGTGAAGTGTCATGTAGTCGACGTTCACATAACACCACTAGAGGAAAGACAACATACATCTCATCAAAATATCAAACGAATACCAAATTCACATGACTACTTATAGCAAGACTTCTCCCATGTCCTCAGGAACAAATGAAACTACTCACAAATCATATTAATGTTCATAATCAGAGGGTATTAATATGCATAAAGGATCTAAACATATAATCTTCCACCAAATAAACCAACTAGCATCAACTACAAGGAGTAATCAACACTACTAGCAACCCACAGGTACCAATCTGAGGTTTTGAGACAAAGATCGGATACAAGAGATGAACTAGGGTTTGAGAGGATATGGTGCTGGTGAAGATGTTGATGGAGATTGACCCCTCCCGATGAGAGGATCGATGATGATGACGATGGTGACGATTTCCCCCTCCCGGAGGGATGTTTCCCCGGCAGAACAGCTTCGCCGGAGCCCTAGATTGGTTCCGCCTCGAGACGGCGGCGCTTCGTCCCGAAAGCTTCCTCCTGATTTTTTCCAGGGCGAAAGACTTCATATAGAAAAAGATGGGCACCGGAGGCCTGCCAGGGGGCCCACGAGGCAGGGGGGCGCGCCCAGGGGGTAGGGCGCGCCCCCACCCTCGTGAACGGTGGGTGGCCCCCCTTTGGTGCTTTCTTTGCCCAATATTTTTTATATATTCCAAAAATGGCTTTCGTGTAGTTTCAGGACTTTTGTAGTTACGCAGAATAGGTCTCTAATATTTGCTCCTTTTCCAGCCCAGAATTCCAGCTGCCGGTATTCTCCCTCTTCATGTAAACCTTGTAAAATAAGAGAGAAAAGGCATAAGTACTGTGACATAATGTGTAATAACAGCCCATAATGCAATGAATATCGATATAAAAGCATGATGCAAAATGGACGTATCAACTCCCCCAAGCTTAGACCTCGCTTGTCCTCAAGCGGAAGCCGATAACGAAAAATATGTCCACATGTTTAGAGATAGAGGTGTCGATAAAATAAAATACGGACATGAGGGCATCATGATCATTCTTATAACAACAACATATATATATATTGTCATATGATTTCTTATGCTAAAGTAACAATCTATTCACAATGTCAAGTATGAATCAGAAACTTCATTGAAAACTAACAAACTATGATCTCGGTCATTGAAGCAATTGCAATTTATCATAACATCAGAAAGAGTCAATATAAGAGCTTTTCAGCAAGTCCACATACTCAACTATAATTTAGTCTTTCACAATTGCTAACAGTCACCTAATACTTATGGGTATGGAGTTTTAATCAGACACAGAGAAAGATAGGGGCTTATAGTGTTTCCTCCCAACCTTTTACCTCAAGGGTAATGTCAACAATAATAGTTTATGATAACTTACATCCAATTGGATATATATATATATATATATCAGGATCTTTCCAACACAATGTGTTTGCCAAAGGATAAAGTGTAAAAAGGAAAGGTGAAGATCACCATGACTCTTACATAAGGCATAAGCCAAAAATAAAAGATAGGCCCTTCGCAGAGGGAAGCAGGGGTTGTCATGTGCTTTTATGGTTGGATGCACAAAATCTCAATGCAAAAGAACGTCACTTTATATTGCCACTTGTGATAGGGACCTTTATTATGCAGTCAGTCGCTTTTATTGCTTCCATATCACAAGATCGTATAAAGCTTATTTTCTCCACACTAATAGATCATACATATTTAGAGAGCAATTTTTATTGCATGCAACAATGACAACTTACTTGAAGGATCTTACTCAATCCATAGGTAGATATGGTGGACTCTCATGGCAAAACCGGGTTTAAGGATATTTGGAAGCACAAGTAGTATCTCTACTTGGTGCAAATAATATGGCTAGCATGAGGGGGAAAGGCAAGCTCAACATGTTGGATGATCCATGACAACATACTTTATTTCGGATATAGGAAAACACAACCCATTACGTTGTCTTCCTTGTCCAACATCAACTTTTTAGCATGTCATATTTTAATGAGTTCTCACAATCATAAAATATGTCCAAGATAGTATATTTATATGTGAAAACCTCTCTTTCTTTATTACTTCCTATTAATTGCAACGATGACCAAAACTATGTTTTTCAACTCTCAACAACTTTCATTCATCATACTTTTGATATGTGAAGTCATTACTCTCCATAAGATCAATATGATCTCTTTATTTCTTTTTATTTTTTATTTTATTCCCTCAAGATCATAGCAAGATAACCAAGCCCTCGACTCAAGACTAATCTTTATTATATATAACTCACGGACTCGATTACATAGAAGGATCATAAAGCAAAACTCAAAGCTAGATCATACTAAAACTTTATTCTACTAGATCAAGATATTACCAAAAGGATCGAACTAAGAAAAATGGTAAAGATAGGAGTGTGATGGTGATACGATACCGGGGAACCTCCCCCAAGCTTGGCAGTTGCCAAGGGGAGTGCCCATACCCATGTGTTTATGTCTCTTTCCTCGGAGGTGGTGATGATAGAGTTGTTGATGATGCAGGCTTGCCGTCCATCTTCCAAGGCATAGGCTCACCATCATAAAAGGATGATCGGGTCTCTGGGATCCTCAAATCTGCAGCCAAACTCATCCTCTTGAATCTATATTCATACTCACAGTTTTGGTTTTACATGTCATAGATCTAGGCTTGGAGGTGCTCGATTTTCTCGTGAAGCTTGAAGATGGTTTCCCCAATGTTCTTGGCATCTAGCTTGTGGTTGCTGGTGAACTCCGCGATCATAATGTGGTTGGCGTCGAGTCCTCGTTCCACCATCTCCTGACACTTGAAAACTTGTTGCTCCATTGCTTCTAGTCTTGTCTCCATGCTTCCGCTCCTCCTTGGTCCCTCAACATCGCGGATGTGCAGCAACCCCTCACGCATCGCAATGGTTTGAGGGTGTTGCAGCACCTCTGCAAGGTAGGGGTTGATGACCTTCTCGAAGAACTTGTCCTTGGGGGCACTTGAAGACGTCATGGCGATCTAGATCTGTCAGAAAAATAGCTCGAAACAAAAACAGGAGATATTTGTGTGGTACGGTTGTCAAAACCTTCGGGAGATTATATAATAAATTTTTACTAGCCAAAAGAATTATCATGCAAGAAAATGGAGTCCGGAGGGCACACGAGGTGCCCACGAGGCAGGGCGGCGTGCCCAGTGGGTAGGGCGCGCCCTCCACCCTCGTGGACGCCTCGTGTCCTTCCCGGAATACCTCTTATTTTCCTATTTTCTTAAATGTTCCAAAACGGAGAAAAAATGCTATTAGAACTGTTTTGGAGTCGGTTTACTTACCGTACCACATACCTATTCCTTTTCGGACCTTGAAACGCTCTAGAAAGTGTCCCTTATGTATTCCTCCGAGGTTACGGTTTCAATAACATTAGTTTCAACATTTATGGGATTACCTGAGATATAATGTTTGATTCTTTGACCGTTCACCACCTTCGGATTTGTGCCTTCGAAGTTGTTGATTTTTATGGCACCGGAACGATAGACCTCCTCGATAACGTAAGGACCTTCCCATTTAGAGAGAAGTTTTCCTGCAAAAAATCTTAAACGAGAGTTGTATAACAAAACATAATCACCTACATTAAACTCACGCTTTTGTATCCTTTTGTCATGCCATCTTTTAACTTTTTCTTTAAACAGTTTGGCATTCTCATAGGCCTGGGTTCTCCACTCATCAAGAGAGCTGATGTCAAATAGTCTCTTCTCACCGGCAAGTTTGAAATCATAATTGAGCTCCTTAATGGCCCAGTACGCCTTATGTTCTAGTTCGAGAGGTAAGTGACATGCTTTTCCATAAACCATTTTATACGGAGACATACCCATAGGATTTTATATGCAGTTCTATAGGCCCATAATGCATCATCAAGTTTCTTAGACCAATTCTTTCTAGATCTATTAACAGTCTTTTGCAAAATTAATTTAAGCTCTATATTACTCAGTTCTACTTGACCACTAGACTATGGGTGGTATGGGGATGCAATTCTATGATTAACATCATAGTTAGCAAGCATTTTATGAAAAGCACCATGAATAAAATGTGAACCACCATTAGTCATTAAATATCTAGGGACTCCAAACCTCGGAAAAATAACTTCTTTAAGCATATTAATAGAGGTGTTATGATCAACACTACTAGTTGGAATGCTTCTACCCACTTAGTAACGTAATCAACAACAACTAAAATATGTGTATACCCATTAGAGGAAGGAAATGGTCCCATATAATCAAAGTCCCAAACATTAAATGGTTCAATAACAAGTGAATAATTCATAGGCATTTCTTGACGTCTACTAATATTACCAATTCTTTGACATTCATCACAAGACATCACAAACTTACGGGCATCTTTGAAGAGAGTATGCCAATAAAAACTGGATTGCAATACCTTATGTGCAGTTCTATCTCCAGCGTGGTGTCCTCCATAAGCCTTGGAGTGACATTTGCGTAGGATCTGTTCCTGTTCATGCTAGGTACAGAACATCTAATAACACCATCTACTCCTTCTTTATAAAGGTGTGGGCCATCCCAGAAGTAATGTCTTAAATCATAGAAGAACTTTTTCTTTTGCTGGTATGTGAAACTAGGTGGTATAAATTTAGCAACAATGTAATTAGCATAATCAGCATACCATGGAGCAATACGAGAAGCATTTATGACAGCTAATTGTTCATCGGGGAAGGTATCATCAATAGGTAGTGGGTCATCAAGAACATTCTCTAATCTAGACAAGTTGTCTGCAACGGGGTTCTCCGCCCCCTTTCTATCAATAATATGCAAATCAAATTCTTGTAGCAAGAGAACCCATCTAATAAGTCTAGGTTTAGCATCTTTCTTTTCCATAAGATATTTAATAGCAGCATGATCGGTGTGAACAGTTACTTTGGAATCAAAAATATAAGGTCTGAATTTATCACAAGCAAACACACTGCTAAAAATTCCTTTTCAGTAGTAGCATAATTTCTCTGGGCACTGTCTAGAGTTTTACTAGCATATTGGATAACATTTAATTTCTTATCAACTCTTTGTCCTAGAACAACACCTACAACATAATCACTAGCATCACACATAATTTCAAAGGGTAAATTCCAATCAGGTGGCTAAACAATAGGTGCAGAAATCAAGGCTTTCTTAAGTATTTCAAATGCTTCTACACAATCATCATCAAAGACAAAAGGAACATCTTTTTGTAAGAGATTAGTCAGAGGACTACAGATTTTTGAGAAGTCTTTAATGAACCTCCTATAAAAACCAGTATGACCAAGGAAACTTCTTATACCTTTAATGTCCTTGGGACACGACATATTTTCAATAGCATCAACTTTAGCTTTATCAACTTCAATACCTCTTTCAGAAACTTTATGCCCCAAGACAATACCTTCATTAACCATAAAGTGGAACTTCTCCCAATTCAAGACAAGATTATTTTCTTCACATCTCTGCAAAACTCGATGAAGGTTGCTTAAGAAATCATCAAAAGAAGTTCCATACACGAAAAAATCATCCATGAAAACCTCAACAATCTTTTCACAAAAGTCGGAGAATATAGCAGTCATACATCTTTGAAAGGTAGCAGGTGCATTACGTAAACCAAAAGGCATACATCTATAAGCAAAGGTACCGAAAGGGCAAGTAAAAGTGGTCTTTTCCTGATCCTCTTTAGACACAGGTATTTGAGAGAAACTAGAATAACCATCTAGAAAGCAAAACTGTGTATGTTTAGATAATCTTTCTAGCATTTGATTAATAAAAGGTAAAGTGTAATGATCTTTTCTAGTAGCTTTATTTAATTTGCGGAAGTCAATTACCATTCTATAACCTGTAACAATTCTTTGTGGGATCAATTCATCTTTATCATTAGGGACAACAGTAATACCTCCCTTCTTAGGGCCACAATGGGCAAGACTTACCCACTGGCTATCAGCAATGGGATAAATTATACCTGCCTCTAGAAGCTTTAGTATTTCATTTCTTACCACTTCTTTCATCTTAGGATTTATCCGCCGTTGGTGATCAACAACCGGTTTAGCGTCTTTCTCCAATTTTATTTTGTGCTGGCATAGAGTGGGACTAATGCCCTTAAGATCATCAAGAGTATACCCAATAGCAGCACGGTGCTTCTTCAGAGTTTTCAATAATCTCTCTTCTTCCTACTCTGAAAGGTTAGCACTAATAATAACATGATATATCTTATTTTCATCAAGATAATCATATTTAAGAGTATCGGGTAATGGTTTAAGCTCAAACATGGGATCACCCTTGGGTGGAGGAGGATCCCCTAGGATTTCAATAGGCAAGTTGTGTTTCAAAATAGGTCCCTGTTTAAAGAATACTTCATCGATTTCCCTTCTTCCATTCATAAACATATCATTTTCATGGTGTAGCAAATATTGTTCTGAAGGATCATTAGGAGGCACAACAATAGAAGCAAGACCAATAATTTCATCTTTACTAGGCAATTCTTTATCATGGGGTTGTCTACGAAATTTAGCAAAATTAAATTCATGAGACATATCCCCTAACCCAACAGAAACAATATCCTTTTTGCAGTCTATCTTAGCATTAACAGTATTCAAGAAGGGTCTACCAAATATAATGGGACAAAAGTTATCTTGTGGGGAAGCAAGAACAAGAAAATCAGTAGGATATTTAATTTTCCCACACAAGACTTCAACATTGATACGTCTCCAACGTATCTATAATTTTTGATTGTTCCATGCTATTATATTATCTGTTTTGGATGTTAATGGGCTTATTTATACACTTTTATATTATTTTTGGGACTAACCTACTAACCCAAGGCCCAGTGCAAATTGCTGTTTCTTTGCCTATTTCAGTGTTTCACAGAAAAGGAATATCAAATGGAATCCAAATGGAATAAAACCTTTGGGTGAGTTATTTTTGGAACAAACGTGATCCAGGGGACTTGGAGTGGACGTCAAGAAATCAACGAGGAGGCCACGAGGCAGGGAGGTGCGCCTGCCCCCTGGGCGCGCCCCCACCCTCGTGGGCCCCTCCACTACAAAAAAAAATACACTTCCATGATGATACGTGTTTGTCACAGTAGGTCGCGTTTTCTGTCATGCATGTACATCCATGACAAATTTACGACAGAATCAAGATAGTCATACCTGTGCTGTCGTAGAAGTGTTCCATGACATTGCCAAAATTATCATCACAGAAGTGTCCACTTCCATGACGATAAATCACGCGTCACAGAAGTGCTTTCGTCAAGGGTGACTGACACGTGGCATCCACCGTAACGGAACACCGTTAAGCTATCGGGTCGGGTTTTGGATCCGATAACCCATTAATAGCCCCGACCAATGGGGATTTTCCACGTGTAAAATCATCATTGGCTGCAGGAAACACATGTCGGCTCACCGTTGGGACAGATGCCATCCGCTCATTGGACCGAAGGCGCCTATGATACGGCGACACGTGGCACGGCCCAACAGAGGCCCATTCCTGTGAAAAGGCCGGCCCTTTTGACTTGGTCAAAAGGTGGCGGCCCGGCCCACGGAAAGCCTGTTAACGGCCTGTTCGCATATAGCCCATTTACAGCCCGCTAACCCAGGGCCCGTTATGCCCTATCCGAATTAGGCCCACTAGCGTCATCTGGGCCGTCCAATATGATTCAGCCCGTTTTAACTTCCGGCCCATGTGTGGCCCATGACTTATTTCGGCCCATATGAGGACCTTTGTAACTCTTGGCCCATTAACGACCCGTGGTGAAACTGGCCCGTAATGAACAGTGTATAACTTTATACCCATTAACGGCCCGTTATTCCATTGGGCCGTTTCTAGCCCAAGTTATCTTTCGGCCTTCTCAGGGCCCATTGATTCTTGGGCTCATTTGCAGCATTCGGTTACATACGGCCCGTTACTGTCATTTTCTGCTTGTGGGCCAAATTCAGCCCGTCGTTACAGTCGGCCCGTTTGCGGACCGTTAATACATTGGGCCGTTTTCATGTCAAAAAAACCCATTGGGTTGTTTTCATAGAGTTATCAAATACGGCCTATTAATGGCCCGTTATGGTCCACGAATAGTACGACCCATGATTGGTGAAATGATGATACGCCCCATAGAAGGCCCATGGATCCTGCGGCCCGTATGAGGCCCATGGATAGTACAGCCTGTAGAAGGCCCATGGATCGTATGGCCCGTAGAAGGCCCATGGACCCTACGGCCCGTAGAAGGCCCATGGACCCTAAGGCCCGTATAGAAGGCTGATGGATCATACGGCCTGCAGGAGGCCCATGGTTACAACCGTCCGTGTGTTGCCATGATTATTTTGGCCTAGTTACCAAAAATAGGCTATTGTGGCCACTAGAAAAAAACAGAAAAAGAACTGGAGTGACTACAAGCAAACAACTAAACAAGACAATAAGGAAATAAATAAGCAAGCAATTAACTCTATTACACATATTACATCCGCTGGGCATCAAAGTTCGCCACCAGTGCAAATATAGGGAACAAAACAGCACATTACATACACTAGCTGTCAAAATTGGCCACCAGTGCAAATAAATGCGGCAGCAAAACAAGAGCATAACTGAAACAACTTCAGAAGAGCTCAAGAAATGTTATCCTGGGTATCCAACATGCTGGCAATAAGCTTAGCAAGGTGATTAGCTTTGTCCTGTTTGGTGCTAAAATCCTCCAACGCTTGCTGTTGCACCAGAAAGTATGCATCTGAATGCTCCAGGGACTTTCGCAGTCCTTCCGCTTCTTGTCACAGCACAGCTGATCGATGTCTTTCAGCTTGTAGTTGAGACTCAAGAAACCAAACTGATTCAGACAGTGAGTTTGAATAGCTTGTGCAAGCGGTAGTGGCCAGTAACTCGGACACTAAACTAAGACAGGACTTTGGGGTTGTCTCGCTGTCTTAAAGATAGTCTTCCTTAGTTGTTTTATCAGCTTTGTTGGAGACCAACAAGGATGTGTCACTATCCTGAACCTTATCTGCATTACTTCCTTTACCATTGCTTAATAAGGCACTCTTCCCCAATATTCTGTCAGCATTCTAAAAGAAGAAACAAGCAGACACGTAACAAGTTTAGCATGTACTAGTATATGAAACTCATTTCGGTGAACCCGTTCATTAGTAAGGTGGACAGGATTAAACTACCAAGTCTTCTATTGCCAAGTACTAGTACATAATAAAAGCATCAAACAAACATATATCTATGTCCTATGGTCACTGCATTGTCTTGCCAAATCAAAATAGAGACACGGTTCAAATCATATCAGTTCAAGACAAAGCAGCAGTGAAAGAATACAAAGCGTGGGAAACAACACGGCACAACAAGATTTCAGATGGGTACCACGGGTCTACATGTACAACAACACTATTGGCTCTGTTGTGATGCTAGTAATGTGCATGATATGAAAGTCAACTGTATACACAATTGAAATTGAAATCAACAGAGCTATTGATAAGAGCAAACCTGTTAAAGAAACATGCGTGAACATACCTGCTGTGCCATTGGAGTTTCGATTGGATCCTTCAATTTAAAAATAAGTTTGTATGAGTAAATACAGTGATACAAGAGCAAAGCAATCATAGTTAAAAAAGGCGCGCCTAAGCGAGCGCTTAAGCGCGCCTAGGCTCTAGGCGTTGGCAAAACGCATTGCGCATAACTACGCATAATCTGTGCATAACTGCGCATAAGCATGCGCTTTGGTCAGTAAAGCGCAAGGCGGTGGCAAAACACACAATTAACGGCTAGTGCTTTTTTGAACTATGATAGCAATGGAATCTTAAATTAGAACAATTGTTCTTCAGGTTTAGGCACTTGTTCTACATGAACAGAGTACAGTAAGATGCAAGAATATAATACTTAAAAATAGAAAATGAGCTCATAGACCTTACCACATTCTTGGTTCGGGACCAGTACAGAACAAGGCGTTCCCAGTCATCGTCCAGTAAATGTGTCTCAGGAGAACGTAAGGGAATTTGATGAGTTTGTTTGCCGGTGAAGTACATTTTCTTCAGGTAATTCCGATACTGCCACCAAGCATTCTTGAAGGTAGCAGAGGTATTAGCACAGGTTACCTCATCCTGAGTTTCCAAATTGGTCCTTCTCTATAGAGAAAAATGGGAAAATTTGTTGTATTATAACCATCATGGAGGTAGGATGTATGGGACGAAGCAAAGTAATTGCCATGAATAACATTACTTACACATAACTCCTGGACAAACACGTGCAACTAGCATTTTCCTTCATCTTCAGTATAATATTTCCAAGATGGGAAGATACGCACATACGATTTAACAACATCAAATGCGATAGATGCTAAACTACGACTAGCTGGTTGTGCTTCCTCCACAGGAATAGGCGTACTAACTGGTGGAGTTGGGGTTCGCCGTGATAGTACTGGCCCTTTGGGCACTGGAGCTGCCTTACTATCTGCTCTTGTTTGGGAGCTCTGTGGTGGAGATGGTGCTGTGTCAACAGGAACTGGGTTACTATCGGCTGGGGTTGGGGTTAGATTGGGTGAAGTTGGTTCTCTGTCCATCGCAGTAGGGGTACAATCTGCGAGAGTTTGGGTTATGTGTGGTAGGCTAGTTCTTGTGCATGTACAACCGGGGTGCTATCTCCACCAAGAGGTAGCACTGTTTTATTTGAAGACCGTGTTTTTAGTCTGCTAGATACTGGCATCACCCGCTCCAATTCAAATGGCTGATAAACAGGAAACATAGTTGAATGTACAGACATTGTATGAGAGACAGATGCAATAGATAGTGTGGAAAAAAGAGGGCATGAAATAGTTGACATGTATATTGTTTAACTAAAATGGATAGCATGACATAATTTCACATATATGATGTCTATCTAAACTGGATAGCATAGCATAACATAATTCAAAGATATGATGAATAACTAAATAGGATCGCATGACATAATTCACCTACATGTTATCTAAGTAATCAGGATCGCATCATTTAATTCACATATGTGATTTATATGCTAAATAGAGGGCATTCGATATGATGTCTGAACTAAGAACATGGTGTTGAATATTGTGTATATGATGTCTAAATTATGCAATGCAAGACACCGTATGCATGATATGAGCAGTATAACCGTGCCAAGTTAGAGCATACACCTCAGTGGGGGAACAGGACTGGTCATCTGTCTCTGAATCCATCTCCGAGGAGCTATCGGGATCCAACAAGAGATCTGCTTCGATAGGTAGCACTGTCTGCTCTGAAGGCCTTGTTTTCACTCCAGATTTTTCCATCTCCCACCCAAATGGCTGATTCATAGGAAGAGTAGTTTAATGTACAAACATTGTCGACAAATGGAAATGTAATGAAGAAAAGGATGGGCAAGATATCATTCAAATATATGATGGCTGGTTAAACAGGATGGCATTGCACATTTCACATATATTATGGCTCGCTAAAAGACATGAGACTGCATAATTCCCATATATGATACAGAAACTAAACAGTTGGCATTACAGAACATGTCTAAACTAAGAAGATGACATATATGATGTCAAAAGTAGGCACTGCAAGGCAACATATGCATGATATGACTAACATCATCATGCCAAGATAGAGCAAACACCTTGGGGGGTAAATAGGAGTGGTCAGCGGCGTCTGAATCCGCCTCAGAACAGATACCTTCCTCTGGATTACAATCTGGAGAGGGGTGGGGAGGGTTTGCCATTGAACCCACCATGGAGCGATGTCTGCATGACATTGTATTGCCGCGCAAAACTCTTCTCTTTTTCTCTACATGTTCAGCATGACTATGTACAATATCTGACATGCATACGGAAAAAATATGGTGAGATTATGTAAGGAGAGCATGCAGAAATTTAGAGTGATGGTAACAACCATTGGATCGACGTTTTTCCGTTGAACCAAAATAGCCCTAATGGATCGACGTGAATGTATAGTAATAAGTGATGCAACAAGTGTACAACCTCTTTGCCATAGCTGTGTCGACCTCAGCATCATTGGGTTGGTCGCTGAAGCAGTTGAGTCAGAGGTGTGGAGGAAGATCTGAGGAATCTGTAGACAGCATCCAGGGCATTGCTCTGTTGTGATGGATTGTTCTGTCATTGGAGCAGCTCCGGTGAGCCGTAAGACATCAAGGCTGAAGCAGCACAAGACAGACATCGTCAATCTCAAGTGGGATTCTAATAGCATCTCCAATAAATGATGTAAAATGGATGTAAAATTAACATCACCAAAAACCACCTGACTACAACAGATGAGGTAAAAACTGTTGACTCTGAACTTAACTGCTGAAACTGAAATTTACTGTGGAATCTGAATGCTAATGTCGAAACTGAACGCAATGGTAGCAGAGAGGCACTTAACATGTAGTTTAGGGAGGGCCTGCAGTTAATCTTCAACCTGCACCCCTTGAGCCGCCAGCCACCACCGGCCCCAGCGTCGCCTCGCCGCCCCGAAACAACTCGCCACCGCCGCCCCGGCCAGCCCTCTAGGCCCCCCGCCCCACCCTGAACCCTAAGATAGATAGTGGGATACCTCTCCGGCGAGCCCCCGTCCCCGTTGCGGGTGGTTCTTCCTTAACTCCGGCGAGCCCCCCCCCCCCCAACCCCTGAAAATTGACTGGCCCAAAAGTCGATTCAGTCGACTGAAGTGTGGCTTAATCGGAGTAGAGCAGCAGCACGAGCGAGGGGCAGAGCAGCAGCAGCAGCTGGGCGAGCGAGCGATCGAGCGAGAGCTGAAGCAGCAGTAGCAGCAGCGTGAGCGAGCGAGCGAGAGCCGGAGCAGTAGCAGCAGATCCGACTGATATGGACACCGCCGCCGAAGGGGCCTCGCACTGGGGGAGATCCGCCGTGGAGATGTCGCCCGCGGCGCCGGCTTCAAGGTAGCCGCTCCATGGCGGTGCGGGATGGAGCACCATCGGAGCGGGGAGGTCGAGTTAAGGAGAAGGTGCGATGCGATGGGTGTACAACCTCTTTGGTGGCACCGAGTAGGCCTCGGCTTCGTCCGAGGAGTCGGTGAGGATGCTGCGGTTCCGGTGGAGCAGGTTAAGGCGGCGCTATGGGGATGGAGCATCCGCGATAGACGAGGCGATCGTCGAAGCAGCTCCTTGGAGGTGGAGGACGGGACGGCTAAACCGGCGGGATGGCGAGATGGACGATGGATCCTCATCCGGGGATGTGGAAGAGGGACGTCGAGCTATTGCGGTGGACGACGTCATCAGGGAAGAGGCTCCGGCTGGGCAGCGGTGATGTGGCGGATGGAGGAGGGTGGGGTTTCGCGGCTGGAGCGGAGAGGTTATGGCGGCTTGGGATTTCGAATGGCGAAAAGGGGGCGATGGGAGGGGGTGAAGCATGACATAGGGACGCGCTTGTCCAAATTGTAGGGTGTGTTACAAAAGTACCCCCCACTGATTTGAACTAGCGGCCCTTTCGGCTCATGGTTAGAAGGGGGATTTCGCGTGTCGGGATTTGGCAACTGGAGGGATTTTTCGCGCACGTTGTAATTTTGGGATAGCAAGGCGCGGGTTGTGAAGGCGCCAGTTTTGGGAGCACGATATCTGAATTTTCGGGATATAACAAGACGCGGGTTGAATTTTAGGGACAAGCCTAACGTGTAGTAATATTGTACTTGTACGTACCAAATCAATTCACACTTCCCTCAACCAAAAAGAAAATGAAAAAAATAAAACTATTCACACCACACAAAGAGAGAGTCTTGCCCCATTTTACTATACAAATGCTATTCAAAGCTACTCCATCCTTCCATCTATATAGGGCCTAATGCGTTTTTCGATGCTAACTTTGACCAAATATTAGAGCAATGATATATGACATGCAACTTACACAAAGCACACCGCTAAATTCGTTTGTGAAAGGTTCTTTCAATGATATAATTTTCACATTGTGCATGTCATGTACTATTAATCTTGTCAATAGTCAAAGGCGGTCTTAAAAATCTCATTACGCCCTATATAGATGGAAGGAGGGAGTATGAATCCATGTTATGTCCGATTAAATTTTTTCGCTTGCTGTATAATGCATGTAACCTACTCATACCAACATTTTAGTGCATTCCAAATGTCTATACTACCGCTGCAATTCGAACTAAATTTGAATTCGTTTCTCTATTTCAATAAGAATCTACAATCATGATTGTTGCCAACTTCAACCATCATAGTTTCCTTTCTATCCGCCAGATATAAATCAGATGGCCTATAATGCAGGATGGCAGGCACACCATCATCAACAACTCCGTTTTTTATAAGAGTAGAGATAAAATATATTAAATGTAGTATAACATGTTCATAACCACACCATGTGTATCACAGTTATATATATTCACACATGCGTCGGTTTGAAACACTATGATAAATTCTTCAAATATCCGAATTCACTTTTTATAATGAAGTATTTATGATCTCTATTCGTCTTTTACACCCACACAACCCTCTTATCTTTGTAGCTAGCGCTAACTTTCTCTTGTGCATGCACACGCCCGCATCCCTCTCACCCTCCCTCAGCATTCTCTAGCTCCATCGCGCAAATTCGTATTTTCACTTTAGGTCGTTCATCAATCGATATGCCTCTCTAGCCAGGTGTGCCTAGCACAAACACAAAGCTTCCCATCTTCTCTTGTCACCGTCCATGCCTCACTCCCACCACTCTTTTCATCGTTCTCGTACTCGCACACTCCTCCCCCCTCGATATAGTATGCCTCTCGTACCACCTCCTACATGCATCCCTCTCTCTCTATCCTTCTCCGCGTGCCTCATTTGCTTCTAGCACACACATGCATGTATACCGATCGATCTCCCAACATATACCTAGATCGACTTTAACTACCCCCATCGATCGACGTACCTCACAAGTTATGTCTCTCCTTTCTCTAACAAAGGACGATTGATCTTCCCATGTAGTTACATCTGCTTACCACAGCCACATAGTCCCCCCCTCATCATTCGTGCATGCCTCCTGACCCGTCTCTCACACGCACGTGCACAGACAACAAGCAGCCATCTCCTCTCTTATTGATATTGCGGGCATGCCCTCCGTTTGTCTAGCAAGCCTATCCCACCATTTGTTAGAAGCAACTCCACTACCACCCCCTCCAACACTCTAGCTCTGTCTCTCTCCCAACCTTATTCCTCTCCTGCACATATGCATGGATGTCGATCGGTCTCCCTTAATACATGAGGCAGATCAATCTCCTTAATACATGAGGTAGGCCTCTCTCCTCCTCCACACATATACCAGCCATTGTACCTCTATAGTTAATTGGGCCTCCCTCTCCCCCCACCACACACCGATAGTCGAGCGCTGCAGGTAGGTATCCATGCCACAGAGACAAACTGCACATGTCCCATCTCACGTTCTAGTAGGCCAGCCACTCTATATTTTTGACGTGGGTCACACAAATTCGATGGCACTCTTTATCGATCGCACATGCGCACACACACACATAATCCCTCTCTTCGATTCTATGGACACCTCAAGTCGATGATACCTCCACTCTCTTCTCGTGGATCACCCCCTCTATATACTCCCTCTGCTCTAAATTACTTGTCTTGGATTTGTCTAGATATGGATGTATCTAGACTCATTTTAGTGCTAGATACATCCGTATCTAGACAAATCTAAGACAAGTAATTTGGAACAGAGGGAGTATATGTTATATCCAGGACCCTATTTCACACACATTGCATATGTTACATTTTTTGATTGACCCCCCCCCCCCCCCAAAAAAAAAACTCTCAAGAACCCACACACTATATCTCTCTAGGTTTGTATCTCTCTCACACAACCCCACGTAGGTGGTGTACGTATACAAGAAGAGAATAGGTGCACCGTGCACGTACTCACGCTTCGTGCCCAGCCACACCCGCGCGGGTACACGGTGGAGCTCATTTCTTTATGAAATGGCAGCCCACGTGCTAATTTGAATGCCTGTAGCGGTTGTTTACCTAGGGAGGTCGTGTACCACGCGTGCACGAAACAAAGTTCGACTTGACGCGTTGCCGCGTTATTTTTAAATAAAGTTATATCGCTCAATGGCACATACACAGAATATAAAACGATTTTTATGGAGAAAAAGGTAGTCCGCTCACTATATACAATGGAGCCTGCCTGCCTGGTTTGTCGCTCTTCAGAGTATCTCACACAAGGTTGCGGTGGCCTCTCTCTCTCTCACCGTTGGTCACTGATCCGGCTGCATCCCGTCCGCCGGGGGAAAGGGAGTGCGGCGGCCTCTCTCTCTCACCGTTGGTCATTGATCCGGCCGCATCCCGTCCGCCGGGGGAAAGGGAGGAAGTGCATCGTTTCTCTGTTCGACGGCGCCGAGGCAGCACGTCCTGATCTGCGGTACACGCCATTCTCTCTAACCAAGCTCCGGCGCGGCAGGGCCTACGCCACCTGCTCGCAGATTCCGCCCGCCGCCGCTCACCTAGTTACATCCCAACGACCTCCAGGTATCCCCTCCGGCCTTGCTCCACTGCCCGTTTTCCTACATCGCTGCATGTGGATCTTCCATAGTTCTTTGCCCAAAACGTAGCTCGTCCGACGTACTTTCCATATTGCATTCTCGTCCTCACACCGTTTTAGACAAACACAACTGTGTTGTTATCTCCCCTTAGGACAAGGAATATGCTTCTTTTTTGTCGCCGCATGTGTCATCAACTGTTATTGGCCAGTAATTGTTTCCTTTCTACCTCTTTTTTGCAAACAGGGCTATCCATTTCACCTCGTTGCTATTGCGACCTTTTGGTGAACTACACAAATCACTTTTTTCTTAAGAGTGTTTTGTGCGGTTGTACTAAAATGTCACACGGGCAACGTCTCTACATTTCAGTGCGACTGCACAAAGGGAGATTGGTTTTGCTCTATCCTCCTCATCCAACTCCGAGCCTAATCTTCTCCAACTAGTTAGTCTTAAGAGAGACTGCAAAGGTGACCGGCTTCTATTTGTGTGTTTATTGTTTCATCAGCAGTTGATGTCTACTACACAACCTTCTTCTTGTAGACATACACTAGTAGAAAACAGGGCTTTGGTCCAGGCCGGGTCAGCCCATCAGTCCCGGTTCAGTCTAGAACCGGGACCAATGTGGGCATTGGTCCCGGTTCGTGAGCCCAGGGGGCCGGCCGGGCCACATGGGCCATTGGTCCCGGTTCATCTGGACCTTTTGGTCCCGGTTGGTGGGATGAACCGGGACCAATGGGCCTCGCTCCTGGCCCACCACCATTGGTCCCGGTTGGTGGCTTGAACCGGGACCAAAGGCTCCCCTTTAGTCCCGGCTCATGTCACCAACCGGGACCAATGAGGTGCCTATATATACCCCCTCGCGCAAGAGCAGAGCACAGTGCTCTGTTTTTTCTGGCTGAGGGGGAGAGGGCTTTGTGGTGCTCTAGCTCACCTCCTATGCACATGAGGTGTTCGATGGAATGCCCGAGCCACACTACTTAAGCTTTCTCCTCTCGAAGCTCGACCTCCAAGCTCCATTCTCCTCGAGATTTGTCTAGATTTAGCGGTCCATCACGCCCCGTCCCCGTCTTTACCGCCGTCGATCACCCGCGCCGATCTCATCACCGACACCACCGTGGTGAGCCTCTTGTTCTTATCTTCTTTCTGAAAGGAAAAATATTCTTACTTGTATGTTTAGATAGATACTTGTATCATTTTCTTACATTTATTATTGCATCTTATATAGTGCGATGGTTTTGGTATCCGCCCCCGTCGGCCCTTGTCCTGTCTATGATTCAGATGTGGTATGTATATTATCTTTATAACTATTGGTTCATTTATTGTTTATGAAAATTATGCCGACCAACGTGACATAGATTTTATTTATCTAGGATGTATGTGAATCGGAAATGCCAACCGACCCTATTGTCGAGAGGTTAAATTTAGTTGAAGAAGAAAACAATTTGTTGAAGGAAAAAATAAAAAAAATTGAGGAGGAGAAGATGATATTGGAGTTGCATGTTGCGGATGTCGTCGATGATCACAAGATCAAGATGGATGCAATGCGCTTGAAGATTATAAAGATTAGAAAATATGCCATTCATACCGAGGCTTGGTATCATTATGCCGTTGGATCAATTGTTGCCTTGGTTGCGATTATGATCGCATTTGTTTTCGCATTGAAATGTTTTACATAGTTTCAATGTATGGTTTAATTAATTAGATGCTCTGGAGAGCTATATGTTGTTAGATGAGAACTATGTATGCACTTTGGTTTTAATGTGATGATGAACTTCTATTAATTTGGACACTTAATTATATATAATGCATGCAGATGAACCGGCAATGGATGTACGGTGACAGACACACCCGCGAGTACATTAAGGGCGTGCATGAGTTTCTCGATGCGGCTGAGGCAAACAAGCAGAATGGTTTTATGTGTTGTCCATGCACTGAATGTGGGAATACGAGGTCTTACTCTAACCAGAAAATCCTTCACTCCCACCTGCTTTACAAGGGTTTCGTGCCACACTATAATGTTTGGACGAGGCACGGAGAAATAGGGGTTATGATGGAAGACGGCGAAGAAGAAGACTACGATGACAACTATGTGCCCCCTGAATACGGTGATGCTGCAACGGGGGGAGCTGGTGAAGATCAAGAGGAACCAGACGATGTGCCCAATGATGCTGCAACGGGTGAAGCTGCTGAAGATCAAGAGGAACCAGACGATGTGCCCGATGATGATGATCTCCGCCGGGTCATTGTCGATGCAAGGACGCAATGCATTAGTCAAAAGGAGAAGCTGAAGTTCGATCGCATGTTAGAGGATCACAAAAAAGGGTTATACCCCAATTGCGAAGATGGCAACACAAAGCTCGGTACCGTACTGGAATTGCTGCAGTGGAAGGCAGAGAATGCTGTGGCTGACAAAGGATTTGAGAAGCTACTGAAAATATTGAAGAAGAAGCTTCCAAAGGATAACGAATTGCCCGACAGTACATACGCAGCAAAGAAGGTCGTATGCCCTCTAGGATTGGAGGTGGAGAAGATACATGCATGCCCTAATGACTACATCCTCTACCGTGGTGCATACAAGGATCTGAACGCATGCCCGGTATGCGGTGCATTGCGATATAAGATCAGACGAGATGACCCTGGTGATGTTGACGGCGAGCCCCCCAGGAAGAGGGTTCCTGCGAAGGTGATGCGGTATGCTCCTATAATACCACGGTTGAAACATCTGTTCAAAAACGAAGAGCATGCCAAGTTGATGCGATGGCACAGTGAGAACCGAAAGAAAGATGGGAAGTTGAGAGCACCCGCTGACGGGTCGCAGTGGAGAAAAATCGAGAGAAAGTACTGGGATGAGTTTGCAAAGGACCCAAGGAATGTATGGTTTGCTTTAAGCGCGGATGGCATTAATCCTTTCGGGGAGCAGAGCAGCAATCACAGCACCTGGCCCGTGACTCTATGTATGTATAACCTTCCTCCTTGGATGTGCATGAAGCGGAAGTTCATTATGATGCCAGTTCTCATCCAAGGCCCTAAGCAACCCGGCAACGAAATTGATGTGTACCTAAGGCCATTAGTTGAAGAACTTTTACAGCTATGGAATGAAAACGGTGTATGTACGTGGGATGAGCACAGACAGGAGGAATTTAACCTTAAGGCGTTGCTGTTCATGACGATCAACGATTGGCCCGCTCTCAGTAACCTTTCAGGACAGACAAACAAAGGATACCACACATGCACGCACTGTTTAGATGACACTAAAAGTATATACCTGGACAAATGCAGGAAGAATGTGTACCTGGGCCATCATCAATTTCTTCCGACCAACCATCAATGTCGAAAGAAAGGCAAGCATATCAAAGGCGAGGCAGATCACCGGAAGAAGCCCGCCATGCGCACCGGTGATCACGTGCTTGCTATGGTCAATGATTTACACTACGTAATCTTTGGAAAGGGTCCCAGTGGACTAGTTGTTCCGAATGACACTGAGGGACACGCACCCATGTGGAAGAAGAAATCTATATTTTGGGACCTACCCTACTGGAAAGACCTAGAGGTCCGCTCCTCAATCGACGTGATGCACGTGACGAAGAACCTTTGCGTGAACCTGCTAGGCTTCTTGGGCGTGTATGGGAAGACAAAAGATACACCTGAGGCACGGGAGGACCTGCAACATTTGCACGAAAAAGACGGCATGCCTCCGAAGCAGTATAAAGGTCCTGCCAGCTACGCTCTTACGAAAGAAGAGAAAGAAATCTTCTTTGAATGCCTGCTCAGTATGAAGGTCACGACTGGCTTCTCGTCGAATATAAAGGGAATAATAAATATGCCAGAGAAAAAGTGTCAGAACCTAAAGTCTCATGACTGCCACGTGATTATGACGCAACTGCTTCCTGTTGCATTGAGGGGGCTTCTACCGGAAAACGTCCGATTAGCCATTGTGAAGCTATGTGCATTCCTCAATGCAATCTCTCAGAAGGTGATCAATCCAGAAATCGTAGAAAGGCTAAGGAGTGATGTGGCGCAATGTCTTGTCAGTTTCGAGCTGGTGTTCCCACCATCCTTCTTCAATATCATGACACACGTCCTAGTTCATCTAGTCGACGAGATTGTCATCCTGGGGCCCGTATTTCTACACAATATGTTCCCCTTTGAGAGGTTCATGGGAGTCCTAAAGAAATATGTCCGTAATCGCGCTAGGCCAGAAGGAAGCATCTCCATGGGCCATCAAACAGAGGATGTTATCGGGTTTTGTGTTAACTTCATTCCTGGCCTTAACAAGATAGGTCTCCCTAAATCGCAGTATGAGGGGAGACTGACTGGAAAAGGCACTCTTGGAAGAGACTCAATAATATGCAGGGACGGATATTCTTGGTCTCAAGCACACTACACAGTTCTACAGAACTCTACCTTGGTGACCCCGTATGTCGATGAACACAAGAACAGTCTGCGCTCCAAACACCCGGAGTAGTGCGACGACTAGATTACATGTGAACACATCAGGACTTTCAGCAGTTGGTTGGAAACACGTCTCAGAGGTGACAACACTGTTTGTGATGAGTTGTACTTGTTGTCCAGGGGACCATCTTTGACTGTATTGACTTACAAAGGGTACGAGATAAATGGGAATACATTTTACACGATCACCCAAGATCAAAAGAGCACCAACCAAAACAGCGGTGTCCGCTTTGATGCAGCAACCGAGAGCGGAAAGGACATATTATGGTTACATAGTGGACATATGGGAACTTGACTACGTACCTGATTTTAAGGTCCCTTTGTTTAAGTGCAAATGGGTCAATCTGTTAGGCGGCGGGGTACAGGTAGACCCACAGTACGGAATGACAACAGTGGATCTGAAAAATCTTGGGTACACTGACGAACCGTTCGTCCTAGCCAATGATGTGGCATAGGTTATCTATGTGAAGGACATGTCTACCAAACCGAGAAAAAGAAAAGATAAGGAAGCGAATACATCATATGATGAGCCAAAGCGCCACATAGTTCTTTCAGGAAAAAGGGACATCCTGGGAGTGGATGGCAAGACAGACATGTCTGAAGATTATGAAAAGTTTCATGAAATTCCTCCCTTCAATGTCAAGGCTGACCCAAGCATCCTGATAAACAATGAAGATTATCCATGGTTACGGCGCAATAAGCAAATGACACAAGCGAAGAAAAAGTGAAGAATTTCTCCCGCAACTATTATGATGATACCATGCCAAATTTGTAACAGACGAGTATGTTATGCCAACTTTTTCAGAGTTCATTTGAAAACTATGAATTTAGGTCGAATTTTCTCTATAGGTGCATCTATGTTCAAATTTTAACTATTCAAATTTGAAAACTAATGGCACTAACAGAAAGTTTATATTTTTTCTAAAACTAATGACACTAACAGAAAGTTTATAATTTTGCTGACCTAAAAGCAAAAAGAATTAAAAAATAAAGCAAAAAACAAAAGAAAATAAATAATACAAAAAACAAAACAAAAAACTGGAAAAAAAAATAAAAATAGCAACAATAAGTATTTTGTTGTAAGTAGAAACAAAATAAAATAAATAAAGCAACAAAGAAAACAAAAAAACTAAAAAAGTGTTTTCAAATTTGAAAACTAATGGCACTAACAGAAAGTTTATAATTTTTATAAAACTAAAAGCAAAAATAATTAAAAAATAAAGCAAAAAACAAAAGGAAATAAATAATGCAGAAAACAAAACAAAAAAAACTGGAAAAAATAGGGCTCACCCCTATAATATTTGATACGACTAACTAAAATTACCAAATTGAGTATAATGATAAAACAGAGTAATATTAAATAGCAGGAAAAAGATTGACTCAAAAATCAATTTTTATAGTAAAGTTATTCATAAACTAGTAATTCACACAAATTTTTAAAAAAAATCAAATTTAAACTATTCAAATTTTAAAACTAATGGCACTAACAAAAAGTTTATAATTTTTGTGACCTAAAATAAAAAAGAAATCACTACAAAATTATAGGTATTTAGTTCTAAGTAGAAACAAGAAAAATGCCACCTACTGGGCCCCCACGGCCTGAATACGACTAGAAACCCTACCATGGGCTAGGATTCAGGCCCGCGGGAGGCCCAGTAGGCCCACAGGCACAGATTGCAGTGTTAGGCCCGAAAGCCTGCTTTAGAGAGGAGCTCGAGAGGGAAGGCGCACCGCACCTTATAAACAGGTGCGCCTCCCTCTCAACTAGCGAGGTGGGACTAAATATTTGGGTTCAGGGCAGCACAGGCCTTTGGTCCCGGTTGGTGGCACCAACCGGGACCAAAGGGGGGCATTAGTCCCGGTTGGTGCTACGACCCGGGACTAATGCCCCCCTTTAGTCCCGGTTGGTGCCACCAACCGGGACCAAAGGCCCCCGCTTCCCGCCCTTTCGGCTACTGAAAAGAGGTCTTTGGTCCCGGTTGGTGGCACCAACCGGGACTAAAGGTAGCATTCGTCCCGGTTGCTTCCACGAACCGGGACCAATGCTCTCGGTATATAAGCTGGACTTGTGAAAATTTCACAACTTCACCGTCAGTCCGTGCCCGACGCCCCAGCGCTGCTCCTCGTCGCCGTCGCCATCATCGCCCCTGCCTCCGATGCCGTCGCCGCGCCGCCCCTGCCCCCGACGCCGTCGCCGTGCCGCCCTACCTCCAACACCGTCGCCGCGCCGCCCCTGCCTCCGGTGCCGTCGCCGCGCCGCCCCTGCCGCCGACCACATCGTCGCCACGCCGGCCCCTGCCCCGCGCCCTAGCCCCTTCCCGCGGCCCGCCCCCGCCCGCCGGCGCCCTTGCCTCCCCCACCGTCGCCATCGCCAGACGCCCCCGCTGTGAGCCGCCGCGCCGGTCCGGCTCTGTTTTGATTTTGTATTAGATTAATTTTTTGTTCATATATATAATGTATATTTGTATGTATGTGGCTATATGTAAGTTCAGAGCATGTTTTTTATTAGATTAATTTCTTATTAGATTTATTACATTAATGTTTTTGTTCACAACATGTTGTTGTTCATATATGTATTTTTTTGTTCATATGTGTATTAATGTTTTTGTTGCATATATGTAATTTTTTTTCAATGTATATATGTATGTGGTAGCTATATATGCATGATGAGGGGGGTGGGGGTCGATATACCCCCTCCCCGATAATTTCAACATGAGCGGAGGTCGATATACCCCCTCCCCGATAACATTTTTAGAAAAGTTTTATATATCTAGCTAGGAAGAAAGGAAGAAGAAATGAACTAATAAGAGGAAGAAGAAGAAAAAAGAGGAGAAGAAGAAGGAATAGAGGAGAAGAAGAAAAAATAGAGTATATAATGTTCATAGCATTTTTATCTTCTTCTCCTCCATTTTTTCTTCTTCTCCTCCTTTTTTTCTTCTTCTCCTCTTTTTTTTATCTTCTACTTCCTCTTCTTAATTTTTGTTTATAGCTATATGATGAATGGATGTCGCTATATATGTATGTATGAATATAATGTTCATAGCATTTTTTTGTTTATATATGTTTTTTCATATATGTATTAATTTTTTTATTTAGTTTGTTAGTAGATATCGATTTTAGGTTAGTGCATTTTAATTAGGTTAGTGTAGAGGAAAAAGTAAAATAAGAAAAAGGAAGAGAAGAGGAAGAAGGAAGAAGGAAGAAGAAGAAGAAGAAGAAAAGGAAGGAGTGGAAAAAGGAAAATAAGAAGATGATGATGAGGGGTCGAGAGTGGGACGAGAGGTCGAGAGGTGTCGAGGGGAGAAAAAAATGTTATCAGGGACGAGGGTCGTCGAGGGGTCGAGAGAGGGACGAGGGGTCGAGAGAACTAAATAAGAAGAAGAGGAGAGGAAGAAGAGGAGAAATAAATAAGAAGAAGAAAAAAGAAGAAAAAGAAGAGGAGAAGAAGAAAGGAATAGTGGAGAAGAAGAGAAAATATAATATATTCTATTTTTTCTTCTTCTCCACTATTCCTTTCTTCTTCTCCTCTTTTTTTTCTTCGATCTTCTCCTCTTTCTTCTTCTTCTTCTTATTCTTATTCTTAATTTTTATCGGGAACGAGGGTGTCGAGGATCGTCGAGGGGTCGAGGGTCGGGAACTAGGGTAGAGGGTCGAGGGTCGTTAAGGGGTCAAGGGTCGAGGGTTTCAGGGTCGAGGGTTCTATAGGGTCGAGGGTCGAGGGTTCCAGGGTCGTCTAGGGGTCGAGGGTTCCAGGGTCGTCGAGGGTTCGAGGGGTCGAGGATCGCCGAGGGGTCGAGAGGGGTTTCCTAGTGTCAAAGTATTGAAGAAATCCATGGCTTCATCATTAGCCGGAAGTAACCAGGGCATGACGAAGTCCTCCAAAATTATTTTGGAATGGTGTCCCAGATAGGATAATTTGCCTTTTTGTATGAATTTCAGCAAAGGCCTTCCAAATAACGATATTTGGAAGGTTCTTGCTGAACTTTGTACCAAAAAGCGAATTATTCTATCTAGGACTCCGTTCCAAAATAACTTTGGAGAGCTTCGTACCATCATGCACATGTTACTTTCGCCTAATGATGAAGACATGGTTTTGTTGAATCCTTTGACACTACGCAACCTCCCGACCCCTCGGCGATCCTCTCGAACATGAGAGGAAGAAGAGGATCGCCGAGGGGTCGAGGGTTCCTGGGTCGTCGAGGGTTCGAGGGGTCGAGGATCGCCGAGGGGTCGAGAGAGGTTTCCTAGTGTCAAAGTATTGAAGAAATCCATGGCTTCATCATTAGCCAGAAGTAACCAGGGCATGACGAAGTCCTCCAAAATTATTTTGGAATGGTGTCCCGGATAGGATAATTTGCCTTCTTGTATGAATTTCAGCAAAGGCCTTCCAAATAACGATATTTGGAAGGTTCTTGCTGAACTTTGTACCAAAAAGTGAATTATCCTATCGAGGACTCCGTTCCAAAATAACTTTGGAGAGCTTCGTACCATCATGCTCATGTTAATTTTGCCTAATGATAAAGACATGGTTTTGTTGAATCCTTTGACACTAGGCAACCTCCCGACCCCTCGGCGATGCTCTCGAACATGAGAGGAAGAAGAGGATAAAAAAAGAAGAGGAAGAAGAAAAAAAAGAGGAGAAGAAAGAATAGAGGAGTTCTTCTCCTCTTTTTTTCTTCTTCTTCCTCTTTCTTTTATCGGGAACGAGGGTCGTCGAGGGACATTGATGTAGTGCCGTCGTTGTCGATATATACCCCCTCCCGATAGCTTACTATGATTAGGTAGCTAGTTCTATGTTTGGCACTAATATATCCATCTGTCATGTTTGAATAATAATTGCCATGTTGTAAATATTTGTAGAAACTATGGACACCGCCCTAGACGAAGCAAAAGAAGCGTTGTTGAGGGACATAATCGCAGAAGGAAGTGATGCCGTATCATTGTTTCTCAATGAAACCGATGGTCTGGAAGGAGAGGGTGAAGAAGATGGCTACGGTGACCTAATGCCGGTGCAAGAAGAAGAACATGAGGACGGCTCCGGTGACCCAATGCCGGTGCAAGAAGGAGACCGTGATGACGGCTCCAGTGACCGAACCGAGTCCGTCCAGGTATATATATATTAGTTAAGCCTGTGCTGACTAGCTGATTGATGCATTCATTGTTTTGGTATGTACACATATTAATTAAGTCTTTGTTCTTTTTCTAGCCCTCCGGATCGAGCACAACTTCGGTAAAGAGACGAGGCCTGAAGAAAAAGTTGAGCTCGGATGAAAATTTTGAGATCATAGCAATCGCGCCCGACGGCCAACCGATTGAACCCATCCGAACAAAGAACGCATTTGTTGCTCAGTGCGGGGTTCTGGTTAGGGACAAGATCCCGATAAGCATCCAGCAATGGTTTAAGCCGGCTACAGAAGACCCTAAGGTGTCTTATGTCAATGATATGCAGAAAAATGATCTTTGGACTGAGCTGAAGTCAAATTTCACCCTACCGCCAGAGGATAATCCAGAGAACCCAGTTAAAGAGAAATTAATCAAGTCTTTTGCTCTTAAGAGGATGGCAGAACTATTCAGGAGGTGGAAGAAAGAGCTGAATAAGTTTGTCGAAAATAATGAGACACCAGAATTCAAGGGCAGATATGAGAAGATCAGAGATCACTGGCCCGCATTTGTGGCCCACAAGACATCGGAAAAGAGTAAGAAGATGTCGCGAAACAGCAAAATGCTGCGAAGAAGAATGCTTCACCATCGCACGGGGTCAGGTGGCTACCTCGTAGCCCGGCGGCCTAAGTGGGCCAAGACTGAGAATGATCTGGTTGATAAAGGGATCGAACCAGAGACAATTAGCTGGCCAGACCGTTGCCGGACTTGGTTCTTCGGGGCTGGCGGAACCTTGGACCCTGTAACAGGGAAGTGCATTTGGACGAACGATCAAATGGACATACCAGTCAGGAAGCTTAAGCAGTATATCGAAGCAGCGCAGCAAGGGAAGTTCTTTCCAGACAGAGAGAACGACGAGCTCACAATGGCCCTCGGGAATCCTGAGCACCCTGGATGGACACGAGGCATGCCAGGCTCCATTCCGTGGAAGGTTGGGTTTCCGGACGCAGGCGGTTACAAATCCCATGAGAGGAGGAAAAAAGTGCAGCAGACCCAAATGCAGGCGCTGCAAGCAAGGGTAGACGCGATAGAGGAACGAGAAGCAAATCGCAGCAAACGTACTGCCGAAGCCTCCCCCGAAGCTACCCCGCCATCTCAGCGCAGAAGCAGCGTGGCTTCCACCGAGCTGCTTCAGCCGGAGCATGCCTTGATGGCTCCTGCCAGCTATCCCGTGGATGCTATCACGGAGTCTCAAAATTGCCACCTGATGACGCAATGGATGAATTTGAAGGTCAAGGCGGCTGTTGGCTCTGTTTATCCTACTGATCCCGGTGCAACTTTTCACTGCCGGCCGATTCCAGAAGGATATGCTAGGGTGATGGTGGATGAAATAACGGAGGGATTTGAGGACCTCCAGCTTGACCACCCTACCGGTGAAGGGGAGACTTGGCTGGGGTCTGCTCTGAAGACTCCATGCCTATGGCGGAAGGAGCTCATCAACCTTCCGAACTGGACGCCTCCGCCTCCTCCTCCTCCTCCGGCGAGTCAGGGCACTCCGCCTCCTCCACCGCCTCCTCCTCCGGCGAGTGACGATCAGGGCCCTCGGCCGGCTCCTTCTCCGGCACGTGGCGGCACTCCGCCTCCTTCTCCGCCTGCGCCGACGCGCCCGAGCAGCCAGCCTCCTCCTTCTCCGCCTCGTCAGCAAGGGCGGAAGAGACATGCCGCCGCTTCAGCTGCTCCGGCGCGTCGTAGTCCTTCTTCTCCACCTCGTAAGCAAGTAAAGAAGACAACCGCTCCGTCTGCTCGGTCGGCGTCAAGCAGTACAACTAGAGGCGGGAGGACATACAGATTCGGTCCTTCTCTGAAGACTCCAGAGAAGTTACCATATGAGAGGACCCCGGAGGAGAACGCCGAGATCGCGTGAACCGAAGTGGATGACTGGTTTCAAGGGTTGAGAGCAAAGAGACATCCACCTCCGGAGGAGAAGGTAGATCCGGTGAAAGTGAAGCGCACTCTGGCTGCCTTGGCAAAACCACCCAAGTCTCCACCGAAAGGCAACTATGAGCGCATTATTGCAAAGACATGGGCCGAAGCGGAGCAGTCGGGAAGTACAGTCAGTGATCAAAGGCTGAAAGAACGACGAGCAGCTGGGAAACAAATTGCCCAGCTCGGCGAACAAGCGAAGCAATCGTGCCCCCCCCCCTCAAGGTGCCTAGCGACATCGTTGATCCGAGGATGGTGCCCGGTTATGGCAATGTTGACGATTACCTGCCCGACGATGTACATTATGATACCATGGAGGTGCAGATACACAGATACAAGTACGGGAAGCCTCTCGTCAAAGATGAAAAATCTTTAACAACGATGATGCGAAGATTACATGGTTGGTACTTGAAAATCTACAGAGAGTCTGGGGGAGGAGTACTTTGTATGCGAGAGTTAAACCGGAGCATGACCTCGCTGGAATTGAACTGTTGCCTATTCCATTTGAGGAGTTCTATCAGTTTTTCAATCAATTGGCCCTCGATAAAACAACGATCACCTGCTACTGTCTGTAAGTACTACTACTTCTGTCATTAAGTCTCTCTATATAGCTCATCTCTTTCATTGCATGTATTTATAATTATCCTCACTATATTATGCAGAATGAAGATCGCCGAATTGAAGAAAAGACAAATCGGTGATATTGGGTTCATTAACACATATCTCATAGATGCAACTGAGGTTCAACATCGTCCCGGAGATACCGAGGCCAACTTGCTACGATCATTCAAAAAAATGAAAACAAAGATATAATACTCTTTTCTTACAACTTCAAGTGAGTGTTACTGTCTTGTGCATATTCGGTTTCCCTTATATATTAGTCCAGGTTATAGTAATGTAATTGATGAGTTATGCATGCGTGTGCAGTTTCCACTATATTCTCCTAGAGATTAGGCTTGAGCAGGGAGTAGTAACCGTCTTGGACTCTAAACGAAAAGATCCCCAGGAGTATGCGGACATGACCGAAATCCTCAAGAAGTAAGTTAAATCGATCATTATCCACCATATCAGCAACTTTGTTCATTTCCTGATATCAAGTAATTCTTTTCTTTGTCCGGCAGGGTTTGGAGAAAATTCACCAAAACAGTTCCGGGACTGCCGAAGGAGCTGGAATTTAGACACCCGAAAGTAAGTACTATAGTAGCATGTTCCGTGCATCTCCTAGTGATTCAAGGGCTAGTTTCATCAATACCATTTAGCATTCTTGCTTATCAGTTTGATTGACCTCTATTTCTTGTAAAGTGGTTGTGGCAGGAAAAAGGGAATTATTTCTACGGATACTATGTCTGCGAGTCCATCCGCCACACGACCTGTGAGCGGGGCGGGTACTCTGACGAACAATATGAAGTACGTAAATAACAACATTCACAATTTTATTTTATTACCATCATTTGTATTGAGTTTCATTCATTCATATATATATATATGTATTGACCCCCTTCTTCAAATTAGATGTTTCGGAAGCGGGATGAACTCCTAGCACCAGCTCGCATGCGAGAAATTCAAGAGGAATTGGCGTCATTCTTTCTTGACCAAGTGATCGCTGAAGACGGAGAATACTATGTGGACCATGAGTCCGTATGATTATATTTGTAAGAGATAATTATTGTATATATGTAGCCGGTAGTGTCGGATAGATATACGAGAACTTGTTGTTCGACCAATCTCTCGGAGAAGGAGAGGTGGTCGATATCACTTCTCTCTGTATGCATATATGTTCATGACGATCTTCTGTTTCCTTCATTTGCTTACTAGCTAACTAGCGTGTCTAGTCCTCTCTATACGTATGTATAGTACGTAGCATCGACCAAGCACGGACGTAAGAGAGGACACTTCTCTCTATTAATTATAGCTAGCTAACACAATATATGAAACACCTAAATTAACACCCCAAAACCCCCAAACCCCCCCCCTTTCAAAAAAAAAACAAAAACCCCAGCCACAAAAATGCTGACGCGTGGATGCCTATTGGTCCCGGTTGGTGCCACCAACCGGGACCAAAGGGTCTCCTACCTGGGCTCTGCGCACTGTCCACGTGGAGGCCCATCAGTCCCGGTTTTGGATTGAACCGGGACTAAAGGTACAGGGCATTAGTACCGACACTTCAGTCCCGGTTCAGGAACCGGGACTAAAGGCCCTTACGAACCGGGACTATAGGCCCTTTTTCTACTAGTGGTTGTTGGGCCTCCAAGTGCAGAGGTTTGTAGGACAGTAGCAAATTTCCCTCAAGTGGATGACCTAAGGTTTATCAATCCGTAGGAGGCGTAGGATGAAGATGGTCTCTCTCAAGCAACCCTGCAACCAAATAACAAAGAGTCTCTTGTGTCCCCAACACACCCAATACAATGGTAAATTGTATAGGTGCACTAGTTTGGCGAAGAGATGGTGATACAAGTGGTATATGGATGGTAGATAAATGTTTTTGTAATCTAAAAATATAAAAACAGCAATGTAACTAATGATAAAAGTGAGAGTAAATGGTATTGCAATGTGTTGAAACAAGGCCTAGGGTTCATACTTTCGCTAGTGCAAGTTCCCTCAACAATAATATCATAATTGGATCACATAACTATCCCTCAACATGCAACAAAGAGTCACTCCAAAGTCACTAATAGCGGAGAACAAACGAAGAGATTATGGTAGGGTACGAAACCACCTCAAAGTTATTCTTTCCAATCAATCCGTTGGGCTATTCCTATAAGTGTCACAAACAGCCCTAGAGTTTGTACTAGAATAACACCTTAAGACACAAATCAACCAAAACCCTAATGTCACCTAGATACTCCAATGTCACCTCAAGTATCCGTGGGTATGATTATACGATATGTGTCACACAATCTCAGATTCATCTATTCAACCAACACATAGAACCTCAAAGGGTGCCCCAAAGTTTCTACCGGAGAATCACGACGAAAACGTGTGCCAACACCTATGCATAGGTTCATGGGCGGAACCCGCAAGTTGATCACCCAAACATACATCAAGTGAATCACGTGGTATCCCATTGTCACCACAGATACGCACGGCAAGACATACATCAAGTGTTCTCAAATCTTTAAAGACTCAATCCGATAAGATAACTTCAAAGGGGAAACTCAATTTATTACAAGAGAGTAGAGGGGGGAAGAAACATCATAGGATCAAAATATAATAGCAAAGCTCGCGATACATCAAGATCGTATCATCTCAAGAACGTGAGAGAGAGAGAGAGAGAGATCAAACACATAGCTACTGGTACATACCCTCAACCCCGAGGGAGAACTACTCCCTCCTCGTCATGGAGAGCACCGGGATGATGAAGATGGCCACCGGAGAGGGATTGCCCCCTCCGGCAGGGTACCAGAACGGGTCTAGATTGGTTTTAGGTGGCTACGGAGGCTTCTGGCGGCGGAACTCCCGATCTATTGTGTTGTTCTGGCAGTTTTAGGGTACGTGAGTATATATGGGTGCAGGAAGTACGTCGGTGGAGCTTCGGGGGCCCACGAGGCAGGGGGCGCGCCCTAGGGGGGAGCGCCCCCCACCCTCGTGAGCAACTCCCTTGGCTCCTGACGTGGGGTCCAAGTCCATCCGGCAGCTTTCCTTCCAAAAATAACTTCTCCAGTTGATTTCGTTCCGTTTCGACTCCGTTTGATATTCGTTTTCTTCGAAACACTGAAATAGGCAAAAAACAGCAATTTTGGGCTGGGCCTCCGGTTAATAGGTTAGTCCAAAAAATAATATAAAAGTGGATAATAAAGCCCAATATTTCCCAAAATAGTAGATAACATAGCATGGAGCAATCAAAAATTATAGATACGTTTGAGACTATCAAGCATCCCCAAGCTTAATTCCTGCTCATCCTCGAGTAGGTAAATGATAAAAACAGAATTTTTGATGCGGAGTGCTACTTGGCACAATTTCAATGTAATTATTCTTAATTGTGGTATGAATATTCAGATCTGAAAGATTCAAGACAAAAGTTCATATTGACATAAAAATGATAATACTTCAAGCATACTAACTAAGCAATTATGTCTTCTCAAAATAACATGACCAAAGAAAGTTCATCCCTACAAAATCATATAGCTTAGTCATGTTTCATTTTCGTCACACAAGAATGCTCTCATCATGCGCAACCCCGATGACAAGCCAAGCAATTGTTTCATACTTTAGTAATCTCAAACTCATAAACTTTCACGCAATACATGAGCGCGAGCCATGGATATAGCACTATGGGTGGAATAGAATATAATGAGGGGGGTTATGTGGAGAAGACAAAAAGGAGAAAGTCTCACATCAACAAGGCTAATCAATGGGCTATGGAGATGCCCACCGATTGATGTTAATGGAAGGAGTAGGGGTTTCCATGCAACGGATGCACTAGAGCTATAAATGTATAAAAGCTCAACAAAAGAAACTAAGTGGGAGTGCATCCAACTTGCTTGCTCATGAAGACCTAGGGCACTTGAGAAGGCCCATTGTTGGAATATACAAGCCAAGTTCTATAATGAAAAATTCCCACTAGTATATGAAAGTGACAAAACAAGACTCTCTACTATGAAGATCATGGTGCTACTTTGAAGCACACGTGTGGTAAAAGGATAGTAGCATTGTCCCTTCTCTCTTTTTATCTCATTTTCATTTTTGTGGGCCTTCTCTTTTTTATGGCCTTTCTCTTTTTTGGGCCTTCTCTTTTTATGGCCTTTCTCTTTTTTATGGCCTTTCTCTTTTTTTATTCCTCACTTGGGACAACGCTCTAGAAAATGATGATCATCACACTTCTATTTATTTACAACTCAATGATTACAACTCGATACTAGAACAAAGATGACTCTATATGAATGCCCCCGGGGGTGTACCGGGATTGCGATGAATCAAGTGTGACATGTATGAAAAATTATGGACGGTGGCTTTGCCACAAATACGATGTCAACTACATGATCATGCAAAGCAATATGACAATGATGATGCGTGTCATAATAAACGGAATGGTGAAAAGTTGCATGGCAATATATCTCGGAATGGCTATGGAAATGCCATAATAGGTAGGTATGGTGGCTGTTTTGAGGAAGATATAAGGAGGTTTATGTGTGACAGAGCGTATCATATCACAGGGTTTGGATGCACCGGCTAAGTTTGCACCAACTCTCAATGTGAGAAAGGGCAATGCATGGTACCGAAGAGGCTAGCAAGGATGGAATGGTGAGAGTGCGTATAATCCATGGACTCAACATTAGTCATAAAGAACTCACATACTTATTGCAAAAATCTACAAGTCATCAAAAACCTCGGTACTACGCGCATGCTCCTAGGGGGATAGATTGGTAGGAAAAGACCATTGCTCGTCCCCGACCGCCACTCATAAGGAGGACAATCAAATAACACCTCATGTTTCAAATTTGTTACATAACGTTTACCATACGTGCATGCTACGGGACTTGCAAACTTCAACACAAGCATTTCTCAATTTCACAACTACTCAACTAGCACGACTTTGATATTATTACCTCCATATCTCAAAACAATCATCAAGCATCAAACTTCTCTTAGTATTCAACACTCATAAGAAAGTTTTTACTAGTCTTGAATACCTAGCATATTAGGATTAAGCACATTACCATGATGTTTAAGACTCTCAAAATAATCTAAGTGAATCATGAGAGTTCATCTATTTCTTCAAAATAAAACTACCACCATGCTCTAAAAGGTATAAGTGAAGCACTAGAGCAAATGACAAACTACTCCGAAAGATATAAGTGAAGATCAATGAGTAGTTGAATAATTATGCAACTATGTGAAGACTCTCTAACATTTAAGAATTTCAGATCTTGGTATTTTATTCAAACATCAAGCAAAGCAAAATAAAATAACATTCTAAGAATGGCAAACATCATGTGAAGAAGCAAAAACTTAGGATCAACCGAAACTAACTGATAGTTGTTGAAGAAGAAAGGTGGGATGCCAACCGGGGCATCCCCAAGCTTAGATGCTTGAGACTTCTTGAAATATTATCTTGGGATGCCTTGGGCATCCCCAAGCTTGAGCTTTTGTGTCTCCTTAATTCCTCTCATATCACGATCTCCCTAAATCTCAAAAGCTTCATCCACACAAAACTCAACAAGGACTCGTGAGATAAGTTAGTATAAACCATTGCAAAAACCTTATCATACTCTACTGTATAAAATCACTAAAATTATTATTAAACATTGAATACTAAATTCCTCTGCATATTTAATAGTCCTATCCTCAAATAGAATCATTAAAGAAGCAAACATATGCAAACAATGCAAACATAACAGCAATCTGCCTAAACAGGATAGTCTGTAAAGAATGCTGCAACATCCATACTTCCCTAGCTCCAAAAATTATGAAAGAAAATTAACACTGTAGTAAATTTATCAGACCTAAATATGCAAAAGGTTTCAACATTTTATCACATTCTGACTTTTCTAGGGAATTATTGCAACAGCGGTAAACTTTCTGTTTTCAGACAGCAACATGTGGACTTGTAACATAGGCGTAGTAAAGGCTATCAATGCCATTTTTATTGAAATAAAACATGAAAAACATTGTTATAAATAACAGAATTCAAATCCTAACAAAATAAATTGACGCTCCAAGCAAAACACATATCATGTGGCGAATAAAAATATAGCTCCAAGTAAAGTTACTGATGAACGAAGACGAAAGAGGGGATGCCTTCCGGGGCATCCCCAAGCTTAGGCTCTTGGTTGTCCTTGAATATTACCTTGGGGTGCCTTGGGAATCCCCAAGCTTAGACTCTTGCCACTCCTTATTCCATAGTTCATCGAATCTTTACCCAAAACTTGAAAACTTCACAACACAAAACTTAACAGAAAACTCGTAAGCTTCGTTAGTATAAGAAAATAAATCACCACTTCAAGGTACTGTAATGAACTCATTATTTATTTATATTGGTGTTAAACCTACTTTATTCCAACTTATCTATAGTTTATAAACTATTTTACTAGCCATAGATTCATCAAAATAAGCAAACAACACATGAAAAACAGAATCTGTCAAAAACAGAACAGTCTGTAGTAATCTGGATCAAACGTATACTTATGGACCTCATAAAATTCTCAAATAAATTTCTGGACCTGAGGAATTTATCTACTAATCATCTGGAAAAAGAATTAACTAAATATCACTCTCCAAATAAAAATGGCAGTAATTCTCGTGAGCGCTAAAGTTTCTGTTTTTTACAGCAAGATCAACAAGACTTTCCCCAAGTCTTCCCAACGGTTCTACTTGGCACAAACACTAATTAAACACATAAAACCACATCTAAACATATTCTAGATGAATTATTTATTACTAAACAGGATAAAAAAGTAAGGAACAAAAATAAAATTGGGTTGCCTCCCAACAAGCGCTATCGTTTAACGCCCCTAGCTAGGCACGATGATTTCAATGATGCTCACATAAAAGATAAGAATTGAAACATAAAGAGAGCATCATGAAGCATATTGCTAACACATTTAAGTCTAACCCACTTCCTATGCATAGGGATTTTGTGAGCAAACAACTTGTGGGAACAAGAATCAACTTGCATAGGAAGGTAAAACAAGCATAACTTCAAAATTTTAAGCACATAGAGAGGAAACATGATATTATTGCAATTCCTACAAGCATAAGTTCCTCCCTCATAATAATTTTCAGTAGCATCATGAATGAATTAAACAATATAACCAGCACCTAAAGCATTATTTTCATGATCTACAAGCATAGAAAATTTACTAGTCTCCGCATAAGCAAGATTCTTCTCATGAATAATAGTGGGAGCAAAGTCAACAAAATAATTATCATGTGAGGCATAATACGATTGAAAACTAAAATCACGATGACAAGTTTCATGGATATAATTATTCTTAATAGCATACAATTCATCACAATAATCATCATAGATAGCAACTTTGTTCTCATAATCAATTGGAACCTCTTCCGGAATAGTGGATTCATCACAAAATAAAGTCATGACCTCTCGAAATCCACTTTCATCAATATAATCATCATAAATAGGTGGCATGCTTTCATCATAATAAATTTGCTCATCAAAACTTGGGGGACAAAAAATATCATCTTCATCAAACATAGCTCCCCCAAGCTTGTGGCTTTGCATATCATTAGCATCATGGATATTCAAGGAATTCATACTAACAACATTGCAATCATGCTCATCATTCACATATTTTATGCCAAGCATTCTATGTAATTCTTCTTCTAGCATTTGAGCACAATTTTCTTTTCCATCATACTTACGAAAGATATTAAAAAGGTGAAGCGTATGAGACAAACTCAATTCCATTTTTTATAGTTTTGTTTTATAAACTAAACTAGTGCTAAAACAAGAAACAAAAAGATTCGATTACAAGATCTAAAGATATACCTTCAAGCGCTAACCTCCCCGGCAACGGCGCCAGAAAAAAGCTTGATGTCCACTACACAACCTTCTTCTTGTAGACGTCGTTGGGCCTCCAAGTGCAGAGGTTTGTAGGACAGTAGCAAATTTCCCTCAAGTGGATGACCTAAGGTTTATCAATCTGTAGGAGGCGTAGGATGAAGATGGTCTCTCTCCAGCAACCTTGCAACCAAATAACAAAGAGTCTCTTGTGTCCCCAACACAGCCAATACAATGGTAAATTGTATAGGTGCACTAGTTCCGCGAAGAGATGGTGATACAAGTGGTATATGGATGGTAGATAAATGTTTTTGTAATCTGAAAATATAAAAACAGCAATGTAACTAATGATAAAAGTGAGAGTAAACGGTATTGCAATGTGTTGAAACAAGGCCTAGGGTTCATACTTTTGCTAGTGCAAGTACCCTCAACAATAATATAATAATTGGATCACATAACTATCCCTCAACATGCAACAAAGAGTCACTCCAAAGTCACTAATAGCAGAGAACAAATGAAGAGATTATGGTAGGGTACGAAACCACCTCAAAGTTATTCTTTCCAATCAATCCGTTGGGCTATTCCTATAAGTGTCACAAACAGCCCTAGAGTTCGTACTAGAATAACACCTTAAGACACAAATCAACCAAAACCCTAATGTCACCTAGATACTCCAATGTCACCTCAAGTATCTGTGGGTATGATTATACGATATGCGTCACACAATCTCAGATTCTGTTGGGGATCGTAGCAGAAAACAAAAAAATTTCCTACGTTTCACCAAGATCAATCTATGGAGTCAACTAGCAACGAGAGGAGAGTGCATCTACATACCCTTGTAGATCGCGAGCGGAAGCGTTCAAGATAACGGGGATGATGGAGTCGTACTCGCCGCGATCCAAATCACCGATGACCAAGTGCCGAACAGACGGCACCTCCGCGTTCAACACATGTACGGAGCGGATGACGTCTCCTCCTTCTTGATCCAGCAAGGGGGAAGGAGAGGTTGATGAAGATCCAACAGCACGATGGCGTGGTGGTGGATGCAGCAGTGAACGCAGCAGGGCTTCGCCGAGCTTCTGCGAGAGGGAGAGGTGTAGCAGGGGAGAGGGAGGCGCCAAGACTTGAGGTGCGGCTGCCCTCCCTCCCCCTTTTATATAGGCCCCCTAGGGGGGTGCGCCGGCCCTAGGAGATGGGATCTCCTAGGGGGGCGGCGGCCAAGGGGGTGGAGTACCCCCCAAGGCAAGTGGAGGCGTCCCCTCCCCTAGGGTTCCCAACCCTAGGCGCATGGGGGGGCCAAGGGGGGGCGCAGCAGCCCACTATGGGCTGGTTCCCCTCCCCACTTCAGCCCATGGGGCCCTCCGGGATGGGTGGCCCCACTCGGTGGACCCCCGGGACCCATCCGGTGGTCCCGGTACAATACCGGTGACCCCGAAACTTTCCCGATGGCCGAAACTACACTTCCTATATATAATTCTTCACCTCCGGACAATTCCGGAACTCCTCGTGACGTCTAGGATCTCATCCGGGACTCCGAACAACTTTCGGATTACTGCATACTCATATCTATACAACCCTAGCATCACCGAACCTTAGGTGTGTAGACCCTACGGGTTCGGGAGACAAGCAGACATGACCGAGACGACTCTCTGGTCAATAACCAACATCGGGATCTGGATACCCATGTTGGCTCCCACATGCTCCTCGATGATCTCATCGGATGAACCACGATGTCGAGGACCTAATCAATCCCGTACTCAATTCCCTTTGTCAATCGGTACGTTAGTTGCCCGAGACTCGATCGTCGGTATCCCAATACCTTGTTCAGTCTCGTTACCGGCAAGTCACTTTACTCGTACCGTAATGCATGATCCCGTGATCAACCACTTGTCACATTGAGCTCATTATGATGATGCATTACCGAGTGGGCCCAGAGATACCTCTCCGTCATACGGAGTGACAAATCCCAGTCTCGATTCGTGCCAACCCAACAGACACTTTCGGAGATACCTGTAATGTACCTTTATAGTCACCCAGTTACGTTGTGACGTTTGGCACACCCAAGGCACTCTTACGGTATCCGGGAGTTGCACAATCTCATGGTCTAAGGAAATGATACTTGACATCCAGAAAAGCTACAGCAAACGAACTACACGATCTTTGTGCTATGCTTAGGTTTGGGTCTTGTCCATCACATCATTCTCCTAATGATGTGATCCCGTTATCAATGACATCCCCATGTCCATAGCCAGGAAACCATGACTATCTGTTGATCATCGAGCTAGTCAACTAGAGGCTCACTAGGGACACATTGTGGTCTATGTATTCACACATGTATTATGATTTCCGAATAATACAATTATAGCATGAATAATAGACAATTATCATGAACAAGGAAATATAATAATCATTTTATTATTGCCTCTAGGGCATATTTCCAACAGTCTCCCACTTGCACTAGAGTCAATCATCTAGTTACATTGTGATGAATCGAACACCCATGGAATTCTGGTGTTGATCATGTTTTGCTCTAGGGAGAGGTTTAGTCAACGGATCTGCTACATTCAGGTCCGTATGTACTTTACAAATCTCTATGTCTCCATTTTGAACACTTTCACGAATGGAGTTGAAGCGACGCTTGATATGCCTGGTCTTCCTATGAAACCTGGGCTCCTTGGCAAGGGCAATAGCTCCAGTGTTGTCACAGAAGAGAGTCATCGGGCCCGACGCATTGGGTATGACTCCTAGGTCGGTAATGAACTCCTTCACCTAGACTGCTTCGTGTGCTGCCTCCGAGGCTGCCATGTACTCCGCTTCACATGTAGATCCCGCCACAACGCTTTGCTTGCAACTGCACCAGCTTACTGCCCCACCATTCAAAATATACACATATCCGGTTTGTGACTTAGAGTCATCCAGATCTGTGTCGAAGCTAGCATCGACGTAACCCTTTACGACGAGCTCTTCGTCACCTCCATAAACGAGAAACATTTCCTTAGTCCTTTTCAGGTACTTCAGGATATTCTTGACCGCTGTCCAGTGTTCCATGCCGGGATTACTTTGGTACCTTCCTACCAAACTTATGGCAAGGTTTACATCAGGTCTGGTACAGAGCATAGCATACATGATAGACCCTATGGCCGAGGCATAGGGGACGATACTCATCTTTTCTCTATCTTCTGCCGTGGTCGGGCATTAAGCCAAGCTCAATCTCGTACCTTGCAATACAGGCAAGAACCCCTTCTTTGACTGATCCATTTTGAACTTCTTCAAAATCTTGTCAAGGTACGTACTCTGTGAAAGACCAATGAGGCGTCTCGACCTATCTCTATAGATCTTGATGCCTAATATATAAGCGGCTTCTCCAAGGTCCTTCATTGAAAAACACTTGTTCAAATAGGCCTTTATGCTTTCCAAGAATTCTATATCATTTCCCATCAACAGTATGTCATCCACATACAATATGAGAAATGCTACAGAGCTCCCACTCACTTTCTTGTAAATGCAGGCTTCTCCATAAGTCTGCATAAACCCAAACAATTTGATCATCTCATCAAAGCGAATGTTCCAACTCCGAGATGCTTGCACCAGCCCATAAATCGAGCGTTGGAGCTTGCACACCTTGTCACCATTCTTAGGATCGACAAAACCTTCTGGCTGCATCATATACAATTCTTCCTTAAGGAAACCATTAAGGAATGCCGTTTTGACGTCCATTTGCCATATCTCATAATCATAGAATGCGGCAATTGCTAACATGATTCAGACGGACTTCAGCTTCGCTACGGGTGAGAAAGTCTCATCGTAGTCAACCCCTTGAACTTGTCGATAACCCTTAGCGACAAGCCGAGCTTTATAGATGGTCACATTACCATCCACATCTGTCTTCTTATTAAAGATCCATTTATTTTCTATGGCTCGCCGATCAATGGGCAAGTCAGTCAAAGTCCATACTTCGTTTTCATACATGGATCCTATCTCGGATTTCATGGCTTCCAGACATTTGTCGGAATCCGGGCCCGCCATCGCTTCTTCATAGTTTGAAGGTTAACCGTTGTCTAACAACATGATTTCCAAGACAGGGTTGCCGCACCACTCTGGTGCGGAACGTGTCCTTGTGGACCTACGAAGTTCAGTAGCAACTTGATCTGAAGTTTCATGATCACCATCATCAACTTCCTCTCTAGTCGGTGCAGGCACCTCAGGAACATTTTCTTGAGCTGCGCCACTTACCGGTTCAAGAGGTAATACTTCATCAAGTTCTACCTTCCTCCCACTTATTTCTTTCGAGAGAAACTCCTTCTCTAGAATGGACCCATTCTTGGCAACAAAGATCTTGCCTTCGGATCTGAGGTAGAAGGTATACCCAACAGTTTCTTTAGGGTATCCTATGAAGACGCATTTTTCCGACTTGGGTTCGAGCTTTTCAGGTTGAAGTTTCTTGACATAAGCATCGCATGCCCAAACTTTTAGAAACGACAGCTTAGGTTTCTTCCCAAACCATAATTCACACGGTGTCGTCTCAACGGATTTCGACGGAGCCCTATTTAAAGTGAATGCGGCAGTCTCTAAAGCATAGCCCCAAAATGATAGCGGTAAATCGGTAAGAGACATCATAGATCGCACCATATCTAATAGAGTGCGATTACGACGTTCGGACACACCATTACGCTGAGGTGTTCCAGGCGGCGTGAATTGTGAAACTATTCCACATTTTCTTAAGTGTGTGCCAAATTTGTGACTCAAGTATTCTCCCCCACGATCTGATCGCAAGAACTTGATTTTCCTGTCACGTTGATTTTAAACCTCACTCTGAAATTCCTTGAACTTTTCAAAGGTCTCAGACTTGTGTTTCATTAAGTAGGCATACCCATATCTAATCAAGTCATCAGTGAGGGTGAGAACATAACGATAGCCACCGCGAGCCTCAACACTCATTGGACCGCACACATGAGTATGTATGATTTCCAATAAGTTGGTTGCTCGCTCCATTGTTCCTGAAAATGGAGTCTTGGTCATTTTACCCATGAGGCATGGTTCGCACGTGTCAAATGATTCGTAATCAAGAGACTCTAAAAGTCCATCTGCATGGAGCTTCTTCATGCGTTTGACACCTATGTGACCAAGGCGGCAGTGCCACAAGTATGTGGGACTATCATTATCAACCTTACATCTTTTGGTATTCACACTATGAATATGTGTAGCATTACGCTCGAGATTCATTAAGAATAAACCATTCACCATCGGAGCATGACCATAAAACATATCTCTCATATAAATAGAACAACCATTATTCTCGGATTTAAATGAGTAGCCATCTCGTATTAAACGAGATCCTGATACAATGTTCATGCTCAAAGCTGGCACTAAATAACAATTATTGAGGTTTAAAACTAATCCCGTAGGTAAATGTAGAGGTAGCGTGCCGACGGCGATCACATCGACCTTGGAACCATTCCCGACGCGCATCGTCACCTCGTCCTTCGCCAGTCTCCGCTTATTCCGCAGCTCCTGCTTTGAGTTACAAATGTGAGCAACCGCACCGGTATCAAATACCCAGGAGCTACTACGAGTACTGGTAAGGTACACATCAATTACATGTATATCACATATACCTTTTGTGATGCCGGCCTTCTTGTCCGCTAAGTATTTGGGGCAGTTCCGCTTCCAGTGACCACTTCCCTTGCAATAAAAGCACTCAGTCTCGGGCTTGGGTCCATTCTTTGGCTTCTTCCCGGCAGCTTGCTTACCGGGTGCGGCAACTCCCTTGTCGTCCTTCTTGAAGTTCTTCTTACCCTTGCCTTTCTTGAACTTAGTGGTTTTATTCACCATCAACACTTGATGTTCCTTTTTGACTTCTACCTCTGCTGATTTCAGCATTGCAAATACTTCAGGAATGGTCTTTTCAGTCCCCTGCATATTGAGGTTCATCACAAAGCTCTTGTAGCTTGGTGGAAGCGACTGAAGTATTCTGTCAATGACCGCGTCATCCGGGAGGTTAACTCCCAGCTGAGTCAAGCGGTTATGCAACCCAGAAATTTTGAGTATGTGCTCACTGACAGAACTATTTTCCTCCATCTTACAGCTGAAGAACTTGTCAGAGACTTCATATCTCTCGACCCGGGCATGAGCTTGGAAAACCATTTTTAGCTCTTCGAACATCTCATATGCTCCGTGTCGCTCAAAACGCTTTTGGAGCCCCGGTTCTAAGCTGTAAAGCATGCCGCACTGAATGAGGGAGTAATCATCAGCACGTGTCTGCCAAGCTTTCATAACGTCTTGGTTCTGTGGGACGGGTGCATCACCTAGCGGTGCTTCTAGGACATAATCTTTCTTGGCAGCTATGAGGATGATCCTCAGGTTCCGGACCCAGTCCGTATAGTTGCTTCCATCGTCTTTCAGCTTGGTTTTCTCTAGGAACGCGTTGAAGTTGAGGACAACGTTGGCCATTTGATCTACAAGACATATTGTAAATATTTTAGACTAAGTTCATGATAATTAAGTTCATCTAATCAAATTATTCAATGAACTCCCACTTAGACAGACATCCCTCCAGTCATCTAAGTATAACATGATCCGAGTTGACTAGGCCGTGTCCGATCATCACGTGAGACGGACTAGTCAACATCGGTGAACATCTTCATGTTGATCGTATCTTCTATACGACTCATGCTCGACCTTTCGGTCTTCTGTGTTCCGAGGCCATGTCTGTACATGCTAGGCTCGTCAAGTCAACCTAAGTGTATTGCGTGTGTAAATCTATCTTACACCCGTTGTATGTGAACGTTGGAATCTATCACACCCGATCATCACGTGGTGCTTCGAAACAACGAACTGTCGCAACGGCGCATAGTTAGGGGGAACACTTTCTTGAAATTATTATGAGGGATCATCTTATTTACTACCGTCGTTCTAAGTAAACAAGATGCCAAAAACATGATAAACATCACATGCAATCAAATAATAGTGACATGATATGGCCAATATCATATAGCTCCTTTGATCTCCATCTTGGGGCTCCATGATCATCTTGTCACCGGCATGACACCATGATCTCCATCATCATGATCTCCATCATCGTGTCTTCTTGAAGTTGTCTCGTCATCTACTACTTCTACTACTATGGCTAACGCTTTAGCAATAAAGTAAAGTAATTACATGACGTTTATGTTGACACGCAGGTCATAAATAAATAAAGACAACTCCTATGGCTCCTGCCAGTTGTCATACTCATTGACATGCAAGTCGTGATTCCTATTACAAGAACATGATCAATCTCATACATCACATATATCATTCATCATTCATCATTCATCACAACCTTTGGCCATATCACATCACAAAACACTTGCTGCAAAAACAAGTTAGACGTCCTCTAATTGTTGTTGCAAGTTTTTAGGTGGCTGCTATAGGTTTCTAGCAAGAACGTTTCTTACCTACGCCAAAACTACAATGTGAATTGCCAATTTCTATTTACCGTTCATAAGGACCCTGTTCATTGAATCCGATCCGACTAAAGTGGGAGAGACAGACACCCGCCAGCCACCTTATGCAACTAGTGCATGTCAATCGGTGGAACCAGTCTCACGTAAGCGTACGTGTAAGGTTGGTCCGGGCCGCTTCATCCCACGATGCCGCCGAATCAAGATAAAACTAGTAACGGCAAGCAAATTGACAATATCGACGCCCACAACTACTTTGTGTTCTACTCATGCATAGTAACTACGCATAGACCTAGCTCATGATGCCACTGTTGGGGATCGTAGCGGAAAACAAAAAAAATTCCTATGTTTCACCAAGATCAATCTATGGAATCAACTAGCAACGAGAGGAGAGTCCATCTACATACCCTTGTAGATCGCGAGCGGAAGCGTTCAAGAGAACGGGGATGATGGAGTCGTACTCGCCGCGATCCAAATCACCGATGACCAAGTGCCGAACGAACGGCACCTCCGCGTTCAACACACGTACGGAGCGGATGATGTCTCCTCCTTCTTGATCCAGCAAGGGGGAAGGAGAGGTTGATGAAGATCCAGCAGCACAATGGCGTGGTGGTGGATGCAGCAGTGAACGTAGCAGGGTTTTGCCGAGCTTCTGTGAGAGGGAGAGGTGTAGCAGGGGAGAGGGAGGCGCCAAGACTTGAGGTGCGGCTGCCCTCCCTCCCCCCCTTTTATATAGGCCCCCTAGGGGGGTGCGCCGGCCCTAGGAGATGGGATCTCCTAGGGGGGGCGGCGGCCAAGGGGGTGGAGTACCTCCCAAGGCAAGTGGAGGCGCCCCCCCCTAGGGTTCCCAACCCTAGGCGCATGGGGGGCCCAAGGGGGGGCGCACCAGCCCACTATGGGCTGGTTCCCCTCCCCACTTCAGCCCATGGGGCCCTCCGGGATGGGTGGCCCCACTCGGTGGACCCCCGGGACCCATCCGGTGGTCCCGGTACAATACCGGTGACCCTGAAACTTTCTCGATGGCCGAAACTACACTTCCTATATATAATTCTTCACCTCCGGACAATTCCGGAACTCCTCGTGACGTCCAGGATCTCATCCGGGACTCCGAACAACTTTCGGATTACTGCATACTCATATCTATACAACCCTAGCATCACCGAACCTTAGGTGTGTAGACCCTACGGGTTCGGGAGACAAGCAGACATGACCGAGACGACTCTCTGGTCAATAACCAACATCAGGATCTGGATACCCATGTTGGCTCCCACATGCTCCTCGATGATCTCATCGGATGAACCACGATGTCGAGGACCTAATCAATCCCGTACTCAATTCCCTTTGTCAATCGGTACGTTACTTGCCCGAGACTCGATCGTCGGTATCCCAATACCTTGTTCAGTCTCGTTACCGGCAAGTCACTTTACTCGTACCGTAATGCATGATCCCGTGATCAACCACTTGATCACATTGAGCTCATTATGATGATGCATTACTGAGTGGGCCCAGAGATACCTCTCCATCATACGGAGTGACAAATCCCAGTCGCGATTCGTGCCAACCCAACAGACACTTTCAGAGATACCTGTAATGTACCTTTATAGTCACCCAGTTACGCTGTGACGTTTGGCACACCCAAGGCACTCTTACGGTATCTGGGAGTTGCACAATCTCATGGTCTAAGGAAATGATACTTGACATCCAGAAAAGCTACAGCAAACGAACTACACGATCTTTGTGCTATGCTTAGGTTTGGGTCTTGTCCATCACATCATTCTCCTAATGATGTGATCCCGTTATCAATGACATCCCCATGTCCATAGCCAGGAAACCATGACTATCTGTTGATCAACGAGCTAGTCAACTAGAGGCTCACTACGGACACAATGTGGTCTATTTATTCACACATGTATTACGATTTCCGGATAATACAACTATAGCATGAATAATAGACAATTATCATGAACAAGGAAATATAATAATCATTTTATTATTGCCTCTAGGGCATATTTCCAACAGATTCATCTATTCAACCAACACATAGAACCTCAAAGAGTGCCCCAAAGTTTCTACCGGAGAATCACGACGAAAATGTGTGCCAACCCCTATGCATAGGTTCATGCGCGGAACCCGCAAGTTGATCACCCAAACATACATCAAGTGAATCACGTGGTATCCCATTTTCACCACAGATACGCATGGCAAGACATACATCAAGTTTTCTCAAATCTTTAAAGACTCAATCCGATAAGATAACTTCAAAGGGGAAACTCAATTCATTACAAGAGAGTAGAGGGGGGAAGAAACATCATAGGATCCAAATATAATAGCAAAGCTCGCAATACATCAAGATCGTATCATCTCAAGAACACGAGAGAGAGAGAGAGATCAAACACATAGCTACTGGTACATACCCTCAGCCCTGTGGGAGAACTACTCCCTCCTCGTCATGGAGAGCACCGGGATGACGAAGATGGCCACCGGAGAGGGATTGCCCCCTCCGGCAGGGTGCCGGAACGGGTCTAGATTGGTTTTCGGTGGCTACGGAGGCTTCTGGCGGCGGAACTCCCGATCTATTGTGTTGTTCTGGCAGTTTTAGGGTACGTGAGTATATATGGGTGCAGGAAGTACGTCGGTGGAGCTTCGGGGGCCCCACGAGGCAGGGGGGCGCGCCCCTAGGGCGCGCCCCCACCCTCGTGAGCACCTCCCTTGGCTCCTGACGTGGGGTCCAAGTCCATCCGGTAGCTTTCCTTCCAAAAATAACTTCTCTAGTTGATTTCGTTCCGTTTCGACTCCGTTTGATATTCCTTTTCTTAGAAACACTGAAATAGGCAAAAAAACAACAATTCTGGGCTGGGCCTCTGGTTAATAGGTTAGTCCCAAAAATAATGTAAAAGTGGATAATAAAGCCCAATATTACCCAAAACAGTAGATAACATAGCATGGAGCAATCAAAAATTATAGATACGTTGGAGACGTATCAGCAGTCCTCTATTATCGTAATCACACTTAATATCTTTGGAACAGGGACGCTCAGCTCTATTTTAGTGGAACTACACGAAATGATCGGAATGTTGCATGCTCTAGACAGCTACTTTTTTCCCAACATGCCTTGTTGATTTAGACAGAGCTGGGGGGGCGTTGCTGCCAATGAAAGCATGGATCAATTTTAATTTAACACCTTCTCACAACTCTGTCTTCAGTTGTGATGTAATTATTAGCTCTGATCTGCTAATAATTGACATGCATTAGCAAGGAAGTTAGTTTTTTATTGTTTCCGAAAGAGCATCGATGGCAAGACACGCGAAACAAAAGCTGAAAGCTCACACCATTGTACAATTTCATGTCGCTGGAATTTTTTTTGTATAGTACGTCAATTATGTAAACAAATGATGGAAGCTTGGTAGCATTGCCAGAAGCCTCTTCATCATCCGGGTCCATGTGCCATGCACAAAATTATACTCCTTCGTTCCTAAATATTTGTCTTTTTACAAATTTCAAACGGGCATATTTTAGAGTGTAGATTCACTCATTTTGCTTCGTATGTGTACTCCCTCCGTTCCTAAATATTCTATTCGTCTTTCTAGAGATTTCAACAAGTGACTACATATGGAGCAAAATGAGTGAATCTACACTCTAAAATATGTCTATATACATCCGTATGTGCCAGTCCATTTGAAATCTCTAAAAATACAAATATTTGAGTAGTCACTCGTTGAAATCTCTAGAAACACAAATACTCCGGAGTATATTTAAGAACCGAGGGGTTAGTGCACAACCGCATGGGAGACTCAGCCCGGTCGTTGCGCCGCATTAATAGTGAGTAATGAGCAGTAAAATCATAAGCCCCACCTTTCCCACTGTAAGTTGCTCTGAAGAAGCAACCATCAATAAGCTCTTCTTTGAATCCGCTCATACTACTCCATCCGTCACTGTTTATACAACGCGCTTCAGAAAAAAGGAAAAAAATCTGTGGGACCAAGGCGACTAGCGATCGGCCTGAAAAATAGCATTGGTAGTTATAGCACGGCGTCTATTACTAGAGGGAATAATGCGTACACACATGCATGCAGTGCTTCCACCCCGGGTACACACATGCATGCACTTACTCCACTCCATAGTAGTATAGTACATGGAGAGAAAATTATGGACTTGATTGCGGTTACCATGCCTAATTAATTGAGCATTAAACCAAACACATCTAAAGTCTCTCTGGTGGTGGAAATGCATTGAGAGAAATGCATCATAATGAAGCGCACCCTGTAAACTATGACAGAGGGAGGAGTAGTATGAAGGTGCAAAACCAAGTACGCATATGGCCAGTCAGTCAACACACGTCCTCTTGGCATATCACTGACATGTGGGACAGGAGTGTGAGCGAACCGATCTCAATTGATGGCAGCGAGCCAACCTGCCATTCCTTGATAGAGATGAGGGGGCTGTTTGGTTCTCAGCCTAAGGTTGCCACGTCTAACATTAGTCATGCCACAACACCTTAGGCATATGTTTGGTTTATTGCCACACTTGTGGCTTGCCACACTTTTCTAGTTATACGGCCCACAAGTCATAGGCTCAAATTTTTGCCAAATCTTGCCACACTTGTGGTGGCCATTTTGTTAGCCACATTTTTTGTGACAGCCACAGTTTGCCTAAGATTAGTTGTGGCAAAGTTAGTCATGAACCAAACAAGCCCGAGGAGCGAGAACACACAGACGGGCTCGCACGGAGGCCGAGATATATTAGAGCATCGTTGGTTGATCGATATCATTCATTACATGTTGGGTTGCCGTTTTCCGCCCTTCTCTGGAATAAACGTGTACTTTATCAGAGATAAAAAAGAGTACATACGCTCCACCAGGCGGTTCTAACTACTACTCGTACTACTGCGCTTGGCTCTTCGCCTCTTCATGAAGTCGAACAATGATGGTACTCTGCATGTTGGGTACTACAATGTATGCCTCTCACAATCTGACACCGAATGGACTGATGCATGTCCACCGAGGGTAGATTGCATTAGTCAAAAGGCGTAAGCGAGCTTCACCTTGTCCTGCAAGCTTCTCCTCGTTCTGCGAGTTGACGGGATACACCAAAAAGTAGTGCGGTCCATACTCCCTTCTTTCCGGTTAATATGGCTTCGAAACTACTAAGCAGACAATACTTGTTCAGACGAAAGCTGGACGATGGTGAATCCATTGGCATGTCGTAGTTTGCTCATAGGCATGGACGGCTTGATTAGCACTGTCGTGCAAGAATCGTGCACCATGAGTCGTCTGCATAGCAGCGCTCATATGGCTTAATCTTTTTTGCAGGTAAATGACAGAGCTTTATTCATATATAAGCATTCTTAGGACGATCAGCCAAGACACTGGTCACTAGGAAGCGAGGTACCCCGCAAAAAAAGAAGTAGGAAGCGAGGTGTTTCATCAAGCCAGCTCTCGGCCACATTCAAAGTGCAGCAAGCACGGTTCGCACGAAGATTCTCCGCAAGGTTTGCTGACCTGTTTACATGCTGAATAACAAAAAAGAGGAAATATTACCGAGCGCTACTATTTGTAACAAGATATGAGCCAGAATTAAGCGAGAATTGTGGCGAGTGTTCCATGCAATCAACTTCCATTATGTAGCGACCAGACCTCAAACAGTCTGATCTCTGTGCTCCGGTGTCATCCCTGGATCAGTAATGCTGACACCACACAGTACTCGGAGGATTTATAGCAGAGTAGCAGTCACACACTTATTACATCGAATGTCTCAAAAGAGAACTTATTACAATAAATATGGCTTAAGGCCATCTAATAACGATAACAGCGGAAGGCTTGGAAGATAAGTGAGTCCATCAACTCCAACGACATCACTGAGTATAGAACCACGACCTAAAAACTCCTTAATCGTCATCTGAAAATTCTGCAACATTAACGTTGCAGCCCGAAAACGGGTCAGCACATGGAATATGCTGCCAAGGTAAAACATAGAGAGTAATGGAATGAAACAGCTATACTATATGCATATTTGGCTGGTGGAAAGCTCTATGGTTACAGTTTTGCGTAAAGCCAATTTTTCCCCACTTCAAAAGAATAAAATTTTAATTACTATCAAGGTGGTTGTTAAACATTGAGAATGGTTGACAGCATTCTCAATCCCAATTAAGCATCATCATTAAACATAATCCAACGAAATTAATTTAGAGTAACATGTTGAGATTCACATGATAATCCAAGTACTAGATACTCAAGATGTCCATAACCGGGGACACGGCTAACCATGATTAGTTTGTTACACTCTGCAGAGGTTTGCGCACTTTTCCCCACAAGACTCGATCGCCTCCGTTTGTTTTCTCGCACTACATGGTGTTTGAGAAGACGGATGACCGAGACATAGTCTTTCAGAAGCGCTAGCACCTTACGATCGGGTAGACCGTACCACCTACATCCCCTACATCTGCTAGTCTACCACTGTAAGAGTTCGCACAACTTAGTCAACTATGCTAGAGCCCATAATAGCTTGTGGCTGCACACGGAAGTTTCTAGTATGAATAGTCTCATGATCCCTTTGAACCTGGGTGGCGGTCCAAAAGAAAATAGGCAAGTCCTGGAATACCCAGGTGCCTCAATCCACCTAGATGTGTGTTTAAGTTGCCACCTTAGATAAACCATTAATTATCAATCTCACATCTGTCATGGATATCACTCACCCAATCCACGTCTACTAGCATAGCATGGCATCATAAGCAAACGTAGAAGTAACTCCCAAAGGTTTGATAATAAACAGGTAATACGTACTACCTCATCTACTTCCCATCCCACAATTTAATTAGATCCTAATCATGCAATATATGAGGATTGATCTAATGCAATAAAACTGGGTAGTAGAAAAGGTATGATCAAAGTGTTACTTGCCTTGCTGATGATCCGGGAAACCTAGCGATTCGAAGTAACAGGCGGCGCACTCCGGATACTCTATCATAGACAAACAAATAAGCATACAATAAGTACTCAACTAATGCACAGGTAAAACTCAAATAAGAGATCTAACCAGAAGGTTCAACTTAAGAACTCCGGTTGGCAAAAAGAATCAAATCGAACGAAGCAACGAAAGTCAAACGGCGGAAGAAAACAACTTCGTTCTAGTAATCTGGATCTAGGGCAAATTTTACAGTAGCAAAATCTTGTTTAAGTTGGTTAAACGGATAGAGGGTTTCAAGACGAAACTCTAGGCGCTTGAATCGCCTGATTCCGGGAAACGAGCGAAAAGTTAAACTAAAACGAAAATCGGATCAGGAATCGCGATCAGAAAAATCGCGGATTTAATCCGAGAAAAAGAAAAACGACGAACGCTCGCTAAAATAAACAAACCGAAAAAACCGATCTATTTAAAAAAACCGAATCTATTAAACCGACGAAAATCGATCGTTTTTTTTAAACCGAAGGCATGAAAAATGAGGCGCGACGGCGAACCTCGGCGGCGGCGGCAGCGGCGTCCGGCAACGGCGGCGCGGCGGCGGGCGGCGGCGGCAGCGGCGTCCGGCAACGGCGGCGGCGGCGCGGGCGGGCGGCGGCGGCGGCTAGGGTTGGGGGCTGGGGCGGCTAGGGTTCCCCGGGGCTGGGCCTCGGCTTATAAAGCCTAGTCGGGCCAGAGTCCTAGTCGGACACGGCCCGTTAGGTTGGTTTGTTTTTTTTTAATTTATTTCCACTCGGAAAAAAAGAAATACTAAACGGACTCCAAAAATCCCGAAATAAATTTTCCCGGGCTTCTAAAATCAAGCCCGACAAAGTGAACATTTATTTGGGGCCTAAATGCAATTTTGAAAAACGCACATTTTTCCTAAATTCAAATAAAACACCGAAAAACTCCAAAATAAAATCTTGTTTGATTTTATTATTAAATCCTCAATATTTCTCTATTTTGGGAAAGTCATTTTATTCCCTCTCTCATATTTTTGTAATAGAAATAATTGATGATAAAATAAATAAAATCAAATGATCCTATTCTCAAAATTTAAGAAAACTCAAATATGAAAATAACGAAATCCCCAACTCTCTCCATGGGTCCTTGAGTTGCGTAGAATTTTCTAGGATCAACCAAAATGCAAAAATATGATATGCAATGATGATCTAATGTATATCATTCCAAATTGAAAATTTGGGATGTTACAAACCTACCCCCCTTAAGATGAATCTCGCCCTCGAGATTCGGGTTGGCTAGAAAATAGGTGAGGGTGGTCTTTGAGCAAATCTTCCTCTCGCTCCCAGGTGGCTTCATCCTCCGTGTGGTGGCTCCACTGAACTTTGCAAAACTTGATAACCTTGCTGCGAGTAACTCGGCTGGCAAACTCGAGGATCTTAACTGGTTTCTCCTCGTAGGTCAAATCGTTATCCAACTGAATAGTTTCCAAAGGCACTGTATCTCTCAACGGTACGTCAGCCATCTCCGCGTGACACTTCTTTAACTGAGAAACATGGAACACATCATGTACTCCTGACAATCCTTCGGGCAATTCCAACTTGTAGGCCACTTCTCCCATACGTTCCAAAACTCGATATGGTCCTACAAATCGTGGCGCTAACTTCCCTTTAACTCCAAAACGCTTTGTTCCCCGAAGTGGAGATACTCGAAGATAAGCTCTATCTCCGACTTCGTAAACTGTCTCCTTGCGTTCAGAATCTGCATAACTCTTCTGTCTGGACTGGGCTATCTTGAGCCTATCGCGAATCAATTTCACCTTCTGTTCAGACTCTTTAATCAAGTCAGGTCCAAATAACTGGCGGTCTCCGACTTCGTCCCACGACAGCGGTGTCCTGCACCTCGTTCCGTACAAAGCTTCGAAAGGGGCCATCTTCAAACTGGTTTGGTAACTGTTGTTGTAAGAGAACTCTGCATATGGCAAATTATCGTTCCAACTAGATCCATAATCTAGCGCACAAGCTCTCAGCATATCCTCCAAAATCTGATTTACTCTCTCGGTCTGTCCATCTGTCTGTGGATGAAAAGCTGTACTGAATTCTAGCCTGGTACCCAAAGTTTCGTGCAACTGCTTCCAGAACTTTGAGGTAAACTGGGTTCCTCTATCTGATACGATACTCCTCGGAACTCCATGCAGACATACTATTCGGGTCATGTATATCTTTGCCAACTTAGCACTGGTGTAAGTGGTCTTTACTGGGATGAAATGAGCTACTTTCGTCAATCGATCAACTACAACCCAAATTGAGTCATAGCCTGAACGAGTCCTGGGAAATCCCATGATAAAATCCATGCCTAACTTATCCCACTTCCATTCGGGTATCGAAAATGGTTGTAACAATCCTGCTGGCTTCTGATGCTCTGCCTTTACTCTCTGGCATACATCACAAACTGCTACATACTCCGCAATATCCTTCCTCATTCCCGTCCACCAGAAAATATCCTTCAAATCCAAATACATCTTGGTATTTCCTAGGTGAATGGAATACGGTGAATCGTGTGCCTCTTGCAAAATCAACTTCCTGATCTCCGGGTTATTGGGCACGTAAACACGGTCTTCAAACCATAGGGTATCGTGCTCATCCTTACGAAATCCTTTAGCTTTTCCTTTGCTCAGTTTCTCCTTTATAGCGGCAATCTCTTTGACAGTTTTCTGAGCTTCTCTGATTCTATCCATCAAAGTTGACTGAATCTCTAGTGCTGCTACATAGCCTCTCGGAACTATTTCCACACATAGTTCACGAAGATTTTCTGCTAACTCCTTGGGTATCCCTCCCATCATTAACGTATTGACATGGCTCTTACGGCTTAACGCCTCAGCTACTACATTAGCCTTTCTGGGGTGATAGTGCAATTTCATGTCATAATCTTTGATAAGCTCCAACCATCTCCTTTGTCTGAGATTCAACTCCTTCTGTGTGAAAATGTACTTCAAACTCTTATGATCCGTGTACACCTCACAATGGTTTCCAATGAGGAAATGTCTCCATGTCTTCAATGCATGCACTATGGCTGCTAACTCCAAATCATGCGTCGCATAATTCAACTCATGGGGCTTCAGTTGTCTTGAGGCATATGAAACAACTCTCCCTTCCTACATAAGCACTGCTCCAAGTCCTCGACGTGAAGCGTCACAATACAACTCATGATCTTTGGTCTGGTCTGGCAAAATCAACACTGGTGAGGTAACCAAGTGTTTCTTCAACTCCTAAAAACTCGCCTCACACTCCTCCGTCCATATGAACTTGGTATCTTTCTTCAACAACTCCGTCATAGGCTTCGCAATCTTTGAGAAAATCTCAATAAACCTTCGGTAGAATCCTGCGAGTCCAAGAAAACTCCGGATCTCTCCAACTGTTGTTGGGGCTTCCCATTTGGTCACGGTTTCAACTTTAGCGGGATCTACTGCTATACCTTCTCCGGATATAACGTGTCCGAGGAATCCTACTTCCTTCAACCAAAACTCACATTTGCTGAACTTGGCATATAATTGGTGTTCTCTGAGCTTTCCAAGTACCAAAGGCAAATGCTCCTTATGCTCCTCTTCATTCTTCGAATATACCAGGATATCATCAATGAACACTACGACGAACTTATCCAAAAACTCCATAAACACTTTGTTCATCATGTTTATAAAATAGGCAGGCGCGTTAGTCAGACCAAATGACATAACGGTATACTCATACAGCCCATACCTGGTGGTAAAAGCTGTCTTCGGAATATCCTGTTCTCGAATCTTCAACTGGTGGCATCCTGATCGCAAATCGATCTTGGAAAATACTTTAGCTCCTTGCAATCAATCAAACAGATCGTTGATCATTGGTAGTGGGTACTTGTTCTTGATCGTTACTTCGTTCAATCCTCGATAATCAACAACCATCCTTAACGATCCATCCTTCTTCTCCACTAGAAGTACTGGCGATCCCCAAGGCGAAGAACTTGGGAGAATATATCCCTTATCCAGTAACTCCTTAATCTGCTTCTTAATTTCCACCAAATCCTTTGCTGGCATCCTATATGGTCTCTTTGATATTGGCCTAGTGCCTGGCAATAGCTCAATCAAAAACTCAATATCTCTATCTGGTGGCATGCCTGGCAACTCTTCTGGAAATACATCAGGGAAATCCCTTACCACTGGTACTTCCTCCTGCACAACTCCTGTTAGGCAATTTACTTGGGTCCTCTTTGGCACATGCCGGGATACATACTTGATCCTTCTCCCTTCTGGTGTGGTAAGAAAAATTGACTTATTAGCACACTCAATATTCCCTTCATACTTTGATAACCAATCCATGCCTAATATCACATCCAATCCTTGAGATTCCAATACTACTAGGTCTGAGGGGAAAACATAGTTACCAATCCTTAATGGTAACCGATCACACCATAGACTAGCCACATACTCCGCTCCTGGTGAGGTTACTAACATGGGTGACCTAAGGGCTTGGGTTGGTAGGTTATACTTATCCACAAATCCCCTTGAGATGTATGAATGCGATGCACCAGTATCAAAAATAACGAGTGCAGTAAATGACTTAACCAAAAACATACCTATTACTGCATCGGGCTGAGCTTCAACCTCCTCCACGCTAACGTGGTTCACCTGTCCCCTGTTGAAAGGGTTCGGCTTCTTCCCAGAACTTCCATTGACATTTTGGCCTTCAGGACATTCATTGGCATAATGTCCTGGCTTCGAACACTTATAGCAAGTGACTTGGCTCAAGTCCTTCTTGGCTGGGGTTGATGGGTTGGTGCGGTTCTGGCCGTTGCTTCCTCCATTGCCATTACCATTCTTAGTGCCATTGTGATTGTGCGAGCTACCTCCCCCATGGGTATGCTGAAAATGTCCTCCCAGTCTAGGGGTAAAACATGGCTTCTGCTGAGCTCCTGAATTGTACTTTCCTTGTCCATACTTCCTCTTGCGATTCTCAATTTGCTGCTGCTTCCCTTCAATCATAAGAGCACGATCTACCAACTCCTGGTAGTTGTGGCTACCATCAACTGCATGCTCAACTCATCATTCAGTCCTTCCAGAAACTTCTCTTGTTTAGCTGCATCCGTAGCAACGTCATCTGGGGCATAACGTGCTAGCTTACTAAACTCCTCCACATACTAGCCAACTGTCCGTCCTCCTTGGCGCAAGTTATGAAACTCACGCTTCTTCATGGCCATAGCTCCTGCTGAAACATGGGCAATACGGAAAGCCTGCTGAAACTGGTCCCATGTGACAGTGTCGACTGGGAAGGTGGCTGTGAAATTCTCCCACCATGATGTTGCGGGTCCTTCTAACTGATGTGCGGCAAACTTCACCTTCTCCGCATCTGTGCATCCTGCTGTGGTCAACTCCCTAGCTATCTTGCGGAGCCAATCGTCTGCTACTATCAGCTCGGTGCTACTAGAAAACACCGGTGGATTCAGCCTAAGAAAACGGGCTAAGTGGTCAACAGGTGGTGGTGGTGGTGGTGGGTTGTTGTTGTTGTTCCCCTGATTCTGATTTTGGACTAGCAACTGCATCAATGTGTTCTGCTGCTGGATCAACTGGGTGAGCTCCGGTGGAAAGGCAAATCCGGGGTCATGTCTCAGAGGCATCTGAGGGTTTAGAAAAGATGAGATATAAGAATAGAGAGGGTCTAAAGAGAAAACACTACCCATATGCACATGAGGCAAAAGCAAACAATTCACTTCAATCAATCAACCAAAGGCATACAATCGATCTAACTATCGCAAAAGTGCTCGGACTACTATATTTACATGGTGGACTACTACTACTACTGGTGAGGTGGTCTATTAGAAATATTCTACGGTTGTTGACTCCATAATATCTGCTCCAGCTTCATCAACATAGTCATCATCGCTACTATCTGCTTCAGAGTCGGTGCCGTCGATGATGATGTAGTCTTCCGGGCTAATCTCCTTGGGTTCTTCGTCTTCCTCTACTGGCGTCGGGCCTCCCATAAATATTCCAATCTTCTTTGTTAGGTCGGCATTCTTATCCACCAATACTTCAATTTCCTCTTCATAATCTTCACGTGTAGCCTTGAGTTCTTCCTCCAGTTCCTTGATTCTGGTCTTAGCCTTCTTCAGATCTATCATGTCGGCGCACATCTGGTTCTCCTGCCGTCGAATGTGCTGGTTTAACTCTTGGATAAAAGCTGCAATTGATCTATCATTCCTGGTGCTGATCATCTCCCAGTGTTCATCTCGGCGCCCACAAATCTGGTAGATAGTATCCCTGAGATCCTTGCGGTAAACTTCTCCAATGCGTCCCATGGTGATGTGAGCTGCCATGCTCTTTCCTAGACTCCAAGTTGGTGCATCAAAAGAAAATTCTATGGGCTCAGTGACTGGCATGAACGTCCTTCCTAGAACTTGAACTTGAATCATCCAGCGCTCTTCTTCAGGTAAAGTGGCATTGTAGGTTCCCGTGAAGCTTGGTACTCCTATGTTCAGGTATCTAGTGACTTCCTTCAAGTGGCGTCCAAAGGGTGCATCTTCATCCGGTTGCGTAAAATTGTTCCTTGCATCCGCCATCCTAAAGAATAGAAAACATGAGAGGTCAGAAGAGAAGAGAGTGAGTAGTGATCTAGGTCTTTAGCTTAGTGGTCGTGTCCTACAGTCAGCGTGTGCTTTGATACCATCTCTGTAGCGACCAGACCTCAAATAGTCTGATCTCTGTGCTCCGGTGTCATCCCTGGATCAGTAATGCTGACACCACACAGTACTCGGATGATTTATAGCAGAGTAGCAATCACACACTTATTACATCGAATGTCTCAAAAGAGAACTTATTACAATAAATATGGCTTAAGGCCATCTAATAACGATAACAACGGAAGGCTTGGAAGATAAGTGAGTCCATCAACTCCAACGGCATCACTGAGTATAGAACCACGACCTAAAAACTCCTTAATCTTTGTCTGAAAAGTCAGCAACATTAACGTTGCAGCCCGAAAATGGGTCAACACATGGAATATGCTGGCAAGGTAACACATAGAGAGTAATGGAATGAAACAACTATACTATAAGCATATTTGGCTGGTGGAAAGCTCTATGGTTACAGTTTTGCGTAAAGCCAATTTTTCCCTACTTAAAAGAAATAAAATTTTAATTACTATCAAGGTGGTTGTTAAACATTGAGAATGGTTGACAGCATTCTCAATCCCAATTAAGCATCATCATTAAACATAACCCAACAAAATTAATTTAGAGTAACATGTTGAGATTCACATGATAATCCAAGTACTGGATACTCAAGATGTCCATAACCGGGGACACGGCTAACCATGATTAGTTTGTTACACTCTGCAGAGGTTTGCACACTTTTCCCCACAAGACTCGATCGCCTCCGTTTGTTTTCTCGCACTACATGGTGTTTGAGAAGACGGATGACCGAGACATAGTCTTTCAGAAGCGCTAGCACCTTACGATCGGGTAGACCGTACCACCTACATCCCCTACATCTGCTAGTCTACCACTGTAAGAGTTTGCACAACTTAGTCAACTATGCTAGAGCCCATAATAGCTTGTGGCTGCACACGGAAGTTTCTAGTATGAATAGTCTCATGATCCCTTTGAGCCTGGGTGGCGGTCCAAAAGAAAATAGGCAAGTCCTGGAATACCCAGGTGCCTCAATCCACCTAGATGTGTGTTTAAGTTGCCACCTTAGATAAACCATTAATTATCAATCTCACATCTGTCATGGATATCACTCACCCAATCCACGTCTACTAGCATAGCATGGCATCATAAGCAAACGTAGAAGTAACTCCCAAAGGTTTGATAATAAACAGGTAATAGGTACTACCTCATCTACTTTCCATCCCACAATTTAATTAGATCCTAATCATGCAATATGTGAGGATTGATCTAATGCAATAAAACTGGGTAGTAGAAAAGGTATGATCAAAGTGTTACTTGCCTTGCTGATGATCCGGGAAACCTAGCGATTCGAAGTAACAGGCAGCGCACTCCGGATACTCTATCATAGACAAACAAACAAGTATACAATAAGTACTCAACCAATGCACAGGTAAAACTCAAATAAGAGATCTAACCAGAAGGTTCAACTTAATAACTCCGGTTGGCAAAAAGAATCAAATCGAACGAAGCAACGAAAGTCAAACGGCGGAAGAAAACAACTTCGTTCTAGTAATCTGGATCTAGGGCAAATTTTACAGTAGCAAAATCTTGTTTAAGTTGGTTAAACGGATAGAGGGTTTCGAGACGAAACTCTAGGCACTTGAATCGCCTGATTCCGATAAACGAGCAAAAAGTTAAACTAAAACGAAAATCGGATCAGGAATCACGATCAGAAAAATCACGGATTTAATCCAAGAAAAAGAAAAACGACGAACGCTCGCTAAAATAAATAAACCGGAAAAACTGATCAATTTTAAAAAAACCGAATCTATTAAACCGACGAAAACCGATCAGTTTTTTTTAAACCGAAGGCATGAAAAACGAGGCGCGGCGGCGAACCTCGGCGGCGGTGGTGGCGGCGTCCGGCGACGGCGGCGCGGGGCGGCGGGCGGCGGCGGCGGCGGCGCGGGCGGGCGGCGGCGGCGGCTAGGGTTGGGGGCTGGGGCGGCTAGGGTTCCCCGGGGCTGGGCCTCGGCTTATGAAGCCTAGTCGGGCCAGAGTCCTAGTCGGACGGCCCGTTAGGTCGGTTCGTTTTTTTTAATTTATTTCCGCTCGGAAAAAAAAAGAAATACTAAACGGACTCCAAAAATCCCGAAATAAATTTTCCCGGACTTCTAAAATCAAGTCCGACAAAGTGAACATTTATTTGGGGCCGAAATGCAATTTTGAAAAACGCACATTTTTCCTAAATTCAAATAAAACACCGAAAAACTCCGAAATAAAATCTTGTTTGATTTTATTATTAAATCCTCAATATTTCTCTATTTTGGGAAAGTCATTTTATTCCCTCTCTCATATTTTTGTCATAGAAATAATTGATGATAAAATAAATAAAATCAAATGATCCTATTCTCAAAATTTGAGAAAACTCAAATATGAAAATAACGAAATCCCCAACTCTCTCCATGGGTCCTTGAGTTGCGTAGAATTTTCTAGGATCAACCAAAATGCAAAAATATGATATGCAATGTTGATCTAATGTATATCATTCCAAATTGAAAATTTGGGATGTTACACATTATCACATGCGAGAACCCTTGAAGAGAACCAAATGTGTTGAAGATTGCTTTATCACATTTTAAAATTATAATAAGAGTGCAGACGCTCCTCCATCCGGTTCGTACTAGTATAGTACGTACCTTTATAGACTATAGTAGTAGTACTAGTAAACTTTGCGCTTGGCTGTTCGCCTATTCGGGAAGTCGAACAATAATACCACTAGTAGTAGTATAGTGTATGCTTCTGGCAATCTGACACCGAATTAACTGTTGCACATCCACTGCCTGAGCGAGGGAGAGCTTGCATTAGTCAAAAGTTTCTCCTTGTCATGCGAGCCACCGCGCGCAAGCTTCTCCCGTCCTGCAACCTTCTCCTCATTCGGCAACTTGACAGGACACAGCAATGTAATGCTAGTCCATACTGCCTCCTCTCCGGTTAATATGGCTTAATTTCAAACGAGATAAATACACTGTCTGTCACTGTATATTTGTAAAAATACGGTCAGTGGACTTCATAATACGCTCATTGCGCTCAATATATATATTTTCCGGTGTTTATACGGTCACTAGCTCACCCTGACTAAGTATGTGTGTGCATGCATGTGTAGGTTGAGCACTTGAGTGTGACCATGTGTGTTCCGTCGTGTGCTCGGACATGCATGCATTAGGGCGTCGCGCGCGTTTTTGCGTCCATGTGTACGTGTGACTGTTGCATACACGTAGGGGGAGTACGTGTAGGGGCCACTATGAAACAGTCAAATCACACAGTAAGTGACGGAAATATGCCCTAGAGGCAATAATAAAGTTATTATTTATTTCCTTATATCATGATAAATGTTTATTATTCATGCTAGAATTGTATTAACCGGAAACATAATACATGTGTGAATGCATAGACAAACAGAGTGTCACTAGTATGCCTATACTTGACTAGCTCATTAATCAAAGATGGTTATGTTTCCTAACCATAGACATGAGTTGTCATTTGATTAACGGGATCACATCATTAGGAGAATGATGTGATTGACTTGACCCATTCCATTAGCATAGCACTTGATCATTTAGTTTATTGCTATTGCTTTCTTCATGACTTATACATGTTCCTATGACTATGAGATTATGCAAATCCCGTTTACCGGAGGAACACTTTGTGTGCTACCAAACGTCACAATGTAACTGGGTGATTATAAAGGTGCTCTACAAGTGTCTCCGAAGGTACTTGTTGGGTTGGCGTATCTCGAGATTAGGATTTGTCACTCCGATTGTCGGAGAGGTATCTCTGGGCCCTCTCGGTAATGCACATCACTTAAGCCTTGCAACTAATGAGTTAGTTGCGGGATGATGTATTACGGAACGAGTAAAGAGACTTGCCGGTAACGAGATTGAACTAGGTATTGAGATACCGACGATCGAATCTCGGGCAAGTAACATACCGATGACAAAGGGAACAACGTATGTTGTTATGTGGTTTGACCGATAAAGATCTTCGTAGAATATGTAGGAGCCAATATGAGCATCCAGGTTCCGCTATTGGTTATTGATCGGAGACGTGTCTCGGTCATGTCTACATAGTTCTCGAACCCGTAGGGTCTGCACGCTTAAAGTTTGATGACGGTTATATTATGAGTTTATGTGTTTTGATGTACCGAAGGAGTTCAGAGTCCCGGATGAGATCGGGGACATGGCGAGGAGTCTCAAACTGGTCGAGACGTAAAGATCGATATATTGGACGACTATATTTGGACATCGGAAAGGTTCTGAGTGATTTGGGTATTTTCGGGTGTACCGGGGAGTTACGGGAATTCGTATTGGGCCTTAATGGGCCATACGGGAAAGGAGAGAAAGGCCTCAAAGGGTGGCCGCACCCCTCCCCATGGGCTGGTCCGAATTGGACTAGGGAGGGGGGCCCCCCCTTCCTTCCTTCTCCTTTTCCCTTCCCTTTCCTTCCCTCCTACTCCTACTACTTGGAAGGGCTCCTAGTTCTACTAGGAAAGGGGAAATCCAACTCCCAGTGGGAGTAGGACTCCCCTAGGGTGCGCCATAGAGAGGGCCGGCCCTCCCCCTCCTCCACTCCTTTATATACGAGGGCAGGGGGCACCCCAAAGACACAACAATTGATCTCTTGATCTCTTAGCCGTGTGCGGTGCCCCTCTCCACCATAATCCATCTCGATCATATCGTAGCGGTGCTTAGGCGAAGCCCTGCGTCGGTAGAACATCATCATCGTCACCACGCCGTCGTGCTGACGAAACTCTCCCTCAACACTCGACTGGATCGGAGTTCGAGGGACGTCATCGAGTTGAACGTGTGCAGAACTCGGAGGTGCCGTGTGTTCGGTACTTGATCGGTCGGATCGTGAAGACGTATGACTACATCAACCGCGTTTTGCTAACGCTTCCGCTTTCGGTCTATGAGGGTACGTAGACAACACTCTCCCCTCTCGTTGCTATGCATCACCATGATCTTGCATGTGCGTAGGAAATTTTTGAAATTACTACGTTCCCCAATAGTGGCATCCGAGCCTAGGTTTTATGCGTTGATGTTATATGCACGAGTAGAACACAAGTGAGTTGTGGGAAATATAAGTCATACTACTTACCAGCATGTCACACTTTGGTTCGGCGGTATTGTTGGATGAAGCGGCCCGGACCGACATTACGCGTACGCTTACGCGAGACTGGTTCTACCGACGTGCTTTGCACACAGGTGGCTGGTGGGTGTCAGTTTCTCCAACTTTAGTTGAACCGAGTGTGGCTATGCCCGGTCCTTGCGAAGGTTAAAACAGCACCAACTTGACAAACTATCGTTGTGGTTTTGATGCGTAGGTAAGAACGGTTCTTGATAAGCCCGTAGCAGCCACGTAAAACTTGCAACAACAAAGTAGAGGACGTCTAACTTGTTTTTGGAGGGCATGTTGTGATGTGATATGGTCAAGACATGATGCTAAATTTTATTGTATGAGATGATCATGTTTTGTAACCGAGTTATCGGCAACTGGCAGGAGCCATATGGTTGTCGCTTTATTGTATGCAATGCAATCGCCTTGTAATGCTTTACTTTATCACTAAGCGGTAGCGATAGTCATGGAAGCATAAGATTGGCGAGACGACAACGATGCTACGATGGAGATCAAGGTGTCGCGCCGGTGACGATGGTGATCATGACGGTACTTCGGAGATGGAGATCACAAGTACAAGATGATGATGGCCATATCATATCACTTATATTGATTGCATGTGATGTTTATCTTTTATGCATCTTATCTTGCTTTGATTGACGGTAGCATTATAAGATGATCTCTCACTAAATTTCAAGATAAAAGTGTTCTCCTTGAGTATGCACCGTTGCCAAAGTTCGTCGTGCCCAGACACCACGTGATGATCGGGTGTGATAAGCTCTACGTCCATCTACAACGGGTGCAAGCCAGTTTTGCACACGCAGAATACTCAGGTTAAACTTGACGAGCCTAGCATATGCAGATATGGCCTCGGAACACTGAGACCGAAAGGTCGAGCGTGAATCATATAATAGATATGATCAACATATTGATGTTCACCATTGAAAGCTACTCCATTTCACGTGATGATCGGTTATGGTTTAGTTGATCTGGATCACGTGATCACTTAGAAGATTAGAGGGATGTCTTTCTAAGTGGGAGTTCTTAAGTAATATGATTAATTGAACTTAAATTTATCATGAACTTAGTCCTGGTAGTATTAGCATATCTATGTTGTAGATCAATAGCTCGCGTTTAGCTCCCCTGTTTTATTTTTGATATGTTCCTAGAGAAAACTAAGTTGAAAGATGTTAGTAGCAATTATGCGTATTGGATCCATGATCTGAGGTTTATCCTCATTGCTGCACAGAAGAATTATGTCCTTAATGCACCGCTAGGTGATAGACCTATTGCAGGAGCAGATGCAGACGTCATGAACGTTTGGCTAGCTCAATATGATGACTACTTGATAGTTTAGTGCACCATGCTTAACAGCTTAGAATCGGGACTTCAAAGACGTTTTGAACGTCATGGATCATATGGATGTTCCAGGAGTTGAAGTTAATATTTCAAGCAAATACCCGAGTTGAGAGATATGAAGTCTCCAACAAGTTCTATAGCTACAAGATGGAGGAGAATAGCTCAAGCAGTGAGCATGTGTTCAGATTGTCTGGGTACTACAATCGCTTGAATCAAGTGGGAGTTAATCTTCTAGATAAAATAGTGATTGACAGAATTCTCTAGTCACCATCACCAAGTTAGTAGAACTTCGTGATGAACTATAGTATGCAAGGGATGATGAAAACGATTCCCGAGCTTTTCATGATGATGAAATCGATGAAGGTAGAAATCAAGAAAGAGCATCAAGTGTTGATGATTAACAAGACCACTAGTTTCAAGAAAAGGGCAAAGGGAAAGAAAGGGAACTTCAAGAAGAACGGCAAGCAAGTTGCTGCTCAAGTGAAGAAGCCCAAGTCTGGTCATAAGCCTGAAACTAAGTGCTTCTACTACAAAGGGACTGGTCACTGGAAGCGGAACTGCCCCAAGTATTTGGCGGATAAGAAGGATGCATGGCAAAGTGAACAAAGGTATATTTGATATACAGATTATTGATGTGTATTTTACTAGTGTTCGTAGCAACCACTCGGTATTTGATACTGGTTCAGTTGCTAAGAGTAGTAACTCAAAACGGGAGTTGCAGAATGAACAGAGACTAGTTAAGGGTGAAGTGACGATGTGTGTTGGAAGTGGTTCCAAGATTGATATGATCATCATCGCACACTCCCTATACTTTCGGGATTAGTGTTGAACCTAAATAAGTGTTATTTGGTGTTTGCATTGAGCATGAATATGATTTGATCATGTTTATTGCAATACGGTTATTCATTTAAGTAAGAGAATAAATTGTTGTTCTGTTTACATGAATAAAACCTTCTATGGTCATACACCCAATGAAAATGGTTTGTTGGATCTCGATTGTGGTGATACACATTCTCATAATATTGAAGCCAAAAGATGCAAAGTTAATAATGATAGTGCAACTTATATGTGGCACTGCCGTTTAGGTCATATTGGTGTAAAGCGCATGAAGAAAATCCATGCTGATGGGCTTTTGGAATCACTTGATTATGAATCAGTTGATGCTTGCGAACCGTGCCTCATGGGCAAGATGATTAAGACTCCGTTCTCCGAAACAATGCAGCAAGCAATAGATTTGTTGGAAATCATGCATACTGATGTATGTGGTCCGATGAATATTGAAGCTCGCGGCAGGTATCATTATTTTCTGATCTTCACAGATGATTTGAGCAGATATGAATATATCTACTGGATGAAACACAAGTCTGAAACATTTGAAAAGTTCAAAGAATTTCAGAGTGAAGTGGAGAATCATTGTAACAAAATAAAAGTTTCTACGATATGATCGCAGAAGTAAAATATTTGAGTTACGAGTTTGGCCTTCAGTTAAAACAATGTGAAATAGTTTCACTACTCACGCCACCTGGAACACCATAGTGTAATGGTGTGTCCGAATGTCATAACCATGCTTTATTATATATGGTGTGATCTATGACGTCTCTTACTGATTTACCGCTATCATTTTGGGGTTATGCATTAGAGACATCTACATTCACGTTAAAATAGGGCACCACTAAATCTATTGAGACGACACCGTATGAACTATGGTTTGGCAAGAAACCTAAGTTGTCGTTTCTTAAAGTTTGAGGTTGCAATGCTTATGTGAAAAAGTTTCAACCTGATAAGCTCAAACCCAAATCGGAGAAGTGCGTCTTCATAGGATACCCAAAAGAAAATGTTGGGTACACCTTCTATCACAGATCCGAAGGCAAGATATTCGTTGCTGAGAATGGATCCTTTCTAGAGAAGGAGTTTCTCTCGAAAGAAGTGAGTGGGAGGAAAGTAGAACTTGATGAGGTAACTGTACCTGCTCCCTTATTGGAAAGTAGTTCATCACAGAAATCTGTTCCTGTGATTACTACACCAATTAGTGAGGAAGCTAATGATGATGATCATGTAACTTCAGATCAAGTTACTACCGAACCTCGTAGGTAAACCAGAGTGAGATCCGCACCAGAGTGGTACGGTAATCCGATTCTGGGGGGTCATGTTACTTGACCATGACGAGCCTACGAACTATGAGGAAGCGATGATGAGCCCAGATTCCGCGAAATGGCCTGAGGCCATGAAATCTGAGATGAGATCCATGTATAAGAACAAAGTATGGACTTTGATTGACTTGCCCAAAGATCGGCGAGCCATTGAGATTAAATGGATCTTCAAGAGGAAGACGGACGCTGATAGTAGTGTCACTATCTACAAAAGCTAGAATTGTCGCAAAAAGGTTTTCAACAACTTCAAGGTGTTGACTATGATGAGAGTTTCTCACTCGTATCTATGCTTAAGTCGGTCCGAATCATGTTAGCAATTGCCGCATTTTATGAAATCTGGCAAGTGGATAAACAAAACTGCACTCCTTAATAGATTTATTAAAGAAGAGTTGTATATGATGCAACAACAAAGTTTTGTCAATCCTAAAGGTGATAACAAAATATGCAAGGTCCAGCGATCCATCTTTGGACTGGTACAAGCATCTCGAAATTGGAATATACGCTTTGATAAGTTGATCAAAGCATATAGTTTTATACAGACTTGCAGTGAAGCCTGTATTTACAAGAAAGTGAGTGGGAGCACTACAACATTTCTGATAAGTATATGTGAATAACATATTGTTGATCGTAGATAATGTAGAATTATTCTGCAAAGCATAAATGAGTGTTTGAAAGGAGTTTTTCAAAGAAAGACCTCGGTGAAGCTGCTTACATATTGAGCATCAAGATCTATAGAGATAGATCAAGACGCTTGATAAGTTTTTCAATGAGAACATACCTTGACAAGATTTTGAAGTAGTTCAAAATGGAACAGTCAAAGAAAGAGTTCTTGCCTATGTTACAAGGTGTGAAGTTGAGTAAGACTCAAAACCCGACCACGGCAGAAGATAGAGAGAGAATGAAAGTCATTCCCTATGCCTTGGCCATAGGTTCTATAAAATATGCCATGCTGTGTACCAGATCTATTGTATACCCTACACTGGTTTTGGCAAGGGAGTACAATAGTGATCTAGGAGTAGATCACTGGACAGCGGTCAAATTATCCTTAGTGGAATAAGGATATGTTTCTCGATTATGGAGGTGACAAAAAGGTTCGTCGTAAAGGGTTACGTCGATGCAAATTTTGACACTAGTTCAGATGACTCTAAATCTCAATCTGGATACATATTGAAAGTGGGAGCAATTAGCTAGAATAGCTCCGTGCAGAGCATTGTTGACATAGAAATTTGCAAAATACTTACGGATCTGAATGTGGCAGACCCGTTGACTAAACTTCTCTCACAAGCAAAACATGATCACACCTTAGTACTCTTTGGGTGTTAATCACATAGAGATGTGAACTAGATTATTGACTCTAGTAAACCCTTTGGGTGTTGGTCACATGACGATGTGAACTATGGGTGTTGGTCACATGACGATGTGAACTATGGGTGTTAATCACATGGTGATGTGAACTATTGGTGTTAAATCACATGGCGATGTGAACTAGATTATTGACTCTAGTGCAAGTGGGAGACTGAAGAAAATATGCCCTAGAGGCAATAATAAAGTTATTATTTATTTCCTTATATCATGATAAATGTTTATTATTCATGCTAGAATTGTATTAACCGGAAACATAATACATGTGTGAATACATAGACAAACAGAGTGTCACTAGTATGCCTATACTTGACTAGCTCGTTAATCAAAGATGGTTATGTTTCCTAACCATAGACATGAGTTGTCGTTTCATTAACGGGGTCACGTCATTAGGAGAATGATGTGATTGACTTGACCCATTCCGTTAGCATAGCACTTGATCATTTAGTTTATTGCTATTGCTTTCTTCATGACTTATACATGTTCCTATGACTATGAGATTATGCAAATTCCGTTTACCGGAGAAACACTTTGTGTGCTACCAAACGTCACAACGTAACTGGGTGATTATAAAGGTGCTCTATAAGTGTCTCCGAAGGTACTTGTTGGGTTGGCGTATTTCCAGATTAGGATTTGTCACTCCGATTGTCGGAGAGGTATCTCTGGGCCCTCTCAGTAATGCATATCACTTAAGCCTTGCAAGCATTGCAACTAATGAGTTAGTTGTGGGATGATGTATTACGGAACGAGTAAAGAGACTTGCTGGTAACGAGATTGAACTAGGTATTGTGATACTGACGATCGAATCTCAGGCAAGTAACATACCGATGACAAAGGGAACAACGTATGTTGTTATGCGGTTTGACCGATAAAGATATTCGTAGAATATGTAGGAGCCAATATGAGCATCCAAGTTCCGCTATTCGTTATTGACCGGAGACGTGTCTCAGTCATGTCTACATAGTTCTCGAACCCGTAGGGTCCGCACGCTTAAAGTTCGATGACGGTTATATTATGAGTTTATGTGTTTTGATGTACCGAAGGAGTTCGGAGTCCCGGATGAGATCGGGGACATGACGAGGAGTCTCAAAATGGTCGAGACGTAAAGATGGATATATTGGACGACTATATTCGGACATCGGAAAGGTTCCGAGTGATTCGAGTATTTTCGGGAGTACCGGGGAGTTACGGGAATTCATATTGGGCCTTAATGGGCCATACGGGAAAGGAGAGATAGGCCTCAAAGGGTGGCCGCACCCCTCCCCATGGGCTGGTCCGAATTGGACTAGGGAGGGGGGGCGCCCCCTTCCTTCCTTCTCCTTTTCCCTTCCCTTTCCTTCCCTCCTACTCCTACTACTTGGAAGGGCTCCTAGTTCTACTAGGAAAGGGGGAATCCTACTCCCGGTGGGAGTAGGACTCCCCTAGGGTGCGCCATAGAGAGGGCCGGCTCTCCCCCTCCTCCACTCCTTTATATACGGGGACAGGGGGCACCCCGAAGACACAACAATTGATCTCTTGATCTCTTAGCCGTGTGCGGTGCCCCTCTCCACCATAATCCACCTCGATCATATCGTAGCGGTGCTTAGGCGAAGCCCTGCGTCAGTAGAACATCATCATCGTCACCACGCCGTCGTGCTGACGAAACTCTCCCTCAACACTCGGCTGGATCGGCGTTCGAGGGACGTCATCGAGTTGAACGTGTGTAGAACTCGGAGGTGCCGTGTGTTCGGTACTTGATCGGTCGGATCGTGAAGACGTACGACTACATCAACCGCGTTGTGCTAACGCTTCCGCTTTCGGTCTACGAGGGTACGTAGACAACACTCTCCCCTCTCGTTGCTATGCATCACCATGATCTTGCATGTGCGTAGGAAATTTTTGAAATTACTACGTTCCCCAACAGTAAGTTAGTCGGAAGAAGCAACCATCATTTCACTCTTGAATGACACGTACGCAATATAAAATGGATGATATGGATAGAGAAAGAAAACCACTATATATACACTAGCAGGAGCCTAAGCTACAAGCCTGCTTGCTTAGGTTGCTCTCTTCACAAGCATAGAACGACGGGCCTGATCCCGCAGCTGGGGGAAGGGAACAATGTTCTGCGTAGACGCGGTCGACATCGGCGAGGGAGAAAATCCATAGTCAGTGCGTCCCAATTGGGGGTCACCGCGGTTTGGGCCGATGCCGCGTCCCAACCGCCCTTCTAGCTACAGCCCGACGTCCCAGGTAGTCCATTTTCCTTTTGGAGCCGGCTTGCTCCACTGCCGTAGCTCCATCTCCATGTCGATCTTTCTATACTTCTACCGGCTTCTACTTGTGATGAGTTTATGTCTCATGAACTAGTGCCAGCACTATTATTCTAATCACACTTCTTCAATATCTTTGCCATCAGGGATGCTCAGGTCGATTTGAGTGGAACTGCACAAAAGCATCGTATGATCCGAGGGTGCCAGCCCTCTTTCCTTCGACAGGTTCTACCTGGCCAGGAAATTAAATCATGTTTAGGGTTTAGGGTTTAAGTCGTAGTGACCCCATTAGTAGTTTTTCTTTCGTACACGCTCTCACAACTTTTTTCTTTAGTTGTGAAGTAAATATTGGCTATGGTCTGTGAATCATTGAGATGCATCAGCATGCGTGTTAGTTTTCCTTTGTATTTGATGGAATGTTGTAACGGGGCAACCTTGGAATAGGAATGAAAATGGAGTGAAAAGTTTCCGTTTTTCCGGAGAAAAAATGGAAATGGAGAGAAACCAACGTTTCGTTTCGTTGGATCGTGCCATCGAGCAAAACCAATGTTTAAATCACGTCTGTCGTGTTCGTGTCTCACCCTCATCCACGGTTTGACCCCACACGGTAGCTCGGCATGCCACTCACTGCAAACCGAGTATACGATAACTTTCCCGCCTGCTTGTCGATGGATCACGCCATGGAGTACTAGCACTACTGGAAGAGATTGACGAGTTGGGGGAGGATAGCTAGCTGTAGCACGGACTCCCAAGAACTTTTTTCATGCATGTTGTAGCCGGCTATTGCGACCTTTGAACGCGGAGCAACCGTGTGCACCCAGAAGCGGCGCGGGCGACGCTCTCTTGGCCGGCGCGCCGCTTCAATGCCGGCGCCAGTGAGAGGTCGCGTCCGCTCTGGCCGGGCATGAATACGGCACAGACCGTTTCGGGCGGGAAGCACGCGCGGGTGATGAAGAGGGTTCGGGTTGGTCAGGACCGGCCATGGCAGTGGTCCGGACGTGCGCAAACAAGAGATGTTGTATGTTAATATTGCTGCATATATAATTAACAACGCAAATAATGTGCTAGTTGGACAAATATGATTGGAGATGGAGATGGAAATGGAATTTTACGTAAACACAGATATGCATGTCTATGTCTATGTGTGTGTGCGCGATGACTCCCGCGACCTGGAAGCGGGGGCGTGTTTTTGATCGAGTTTTCTTTCTTGGTACGTTAGAAAATCAGTTTGTCTAATTCACATCTAGATGTTATTTAAGGATATCACATCTAAGCTCCCACAAGTACATAATGTAGCAACAAGAAACAAAAAAACTAGGAAAAAAATAGACCACAAACAGAGTGGACATCAACTTAGGGTTTGCACTCTCCACACGCTCGCCGCACTACATATATGTTACACACTGGAGGCTCAGCGTTCATTTGCTAGGGTTTGATATATTCATAGTCTCTCACCCTCTCTTCACCAGATCTAAACAAGACTGCGTTGGCCTCTTGTCTCTGTCTCCCCCCTCACAGCTGGTGAAGGAGGCGTTCGTATCCCGTCGCACCGGGAAGGGGAGGAGGTGCAGCATTCACTCTATCGCCTTCGGCGAGGGAGGCAATCCACTGCCGGCTGCGTTGTTCTCTTTCACCCAGCGCCTGTGCGGGAGGGCCACCGACCCCTTCTTCCTCGCTTCCATACGTAGTGCGGGCAGATCCGGCCGCCCGCCGCACGCCTTGCCACATCCCGACGACCCTAAGGTATAAGTTTCTTTGAAACCGTCATTGCTCTAGCTGCATGTGGATCTTTTTCGATCTATAGTCGAATCTAGGTCTTGGTTCAAAGAGGAAAGAATGGTGCGGTGGGCTGGAGCAAGAATATAGGACGTGGTTCAATGAGGGAAGGAGGGGCGAAAAGTAGTATAGACTGGCTATCCAACCGCTTTGTAGGTCGAAAAGGGAAAAAGGGGGTAACCCAATACACACATGTGTAAGGAACCGATCTCTTTGTTGAAAAGGGAAAGAAACTGGGGGGTCGGGTAGTTTGTGCAGGACTAGATTTGCTACCCTCACATAGGAAGAAGGTTCAAAGAGAACAAATATGGGACCAGCGCATATATGCTGCTCGGCTACATACTCTGCATCACCCATTTATACATGTGGACGCACATGGTGCTGGCATGTCCCATACAACTATTTTGCTGTTGTTAATCTAAGAATGCCGCCAGAAAATTGAAGCAATTCCACTGTTAAAAGTAAATTACATTTTTTAACGAATGTTGTTTTAAGAAAATGTCTCTGTTAATATGAATCAATGCAACCATTTTAGAAATGCTACTATCCTACTTTGTTTTCCATCCAAGATAAGTTAGATGCTTCTTTCTGTCACCGTTTGTTTCATCCTCCTTTATCGGCAAGTAATTGTTTCCTTTTTTGCCTCTGTTAAAGCAGGGGTATCGATTCAACTTGTTGCTATTGCGACATTTTGCTTCGCTACTCGAAACACTTATGTTTTAAGAGTGTTTTGTGCAGTTCAACTTGAATGTCACACTAGTGACTTTGCTTAATTTTGGTGGAACTACACAAAAGGAGATCGAGATTTGTTTCCAGTCTTCATATCGATTCAACTTGTTGCTATTGTGACATTTTGCTTTGCTACGCGAAACACTTTGCTTGATTTCAGTGCAACTGCACAAAACGAGATTGGATTTCCTATTCGTGTTGGCAGATTCGTATTTTATCTTGTCCGTCTCATGAAAGGTCAGTACAGGCCTTCATCCACATGATTGTGCAGTGTGCTTTGAGATGTTGTGCTACTTGTATTGGTACTATTTTAAATAAATTTTGAATTGAAGCTATTGTATTGCTGTCTTTTCCCATTAAGTAGTGAACAAAAATGGGACCAACCCAGACATGATGCTTGTTGCTTTGTTACAACAAACTCTGCATCACCCCCTTTATAAGTAGATGGCACATACTGTTGTTGCGCCCACTCTCCCCTGGAACTGTTTATGCTTTTCGTTAATCTAATGCCGCTGGTAAAATTAAGCAATGCCACTCTCAGAATTAATTAACTATTGAATCTTAGTTCAAAACGGCAACACTTGTTAGGAATGGTACTATCCTGCTTTGTAGTTCTTTCTACATGTTTAACCAAGGTATTGTTAAGATAATGTCTCTGTTAAAATGAATCAGTTGCATTGTTTTAGGAATGGTACTTTTCTACTTTGTCGTTCTTTATACATGTTGAAACAAGGCATTGTTAAGATAATGTCTCAGTCAATATGAATGAATCCTGCTTTGTTTCCCATTAAGATAAAGTAGATCAGTAGATGCTTTTCTTCTGGGAGTACAAGTCATCAACCATTATTTCTCAGTAATTGTTTCACTTATACCTATTGTTGCTTACAGGGATATCAAAATTAAAGCTCGGTTTTATTCCGACTTCGATTTTAGTTAAACTGCACAAAAGGAGCCAATGTGTCCAAGGCAAACTGCTGCATTACTAGGTCCAGTTGGTCGTTCCACTTTGCAGAAAGAAGCAGTCACTGTTTGCGCTACATTACAGAAGGAATGACCAAGAAGCTTTACAGAGTATTATTAGACACCGGTGACATGACTAGTCTGCAGAGACCATTGGCAATTTAACAACACGTGGAGTGCCCTGGGCAAAAAGTGCCCAAACAAGTACAAGAAGCTATGACAGGACGATCATAGGCATTACATATTTTGAATGGGAAAAGCTTGTCAAAGTTTAATCATTGATGTTAGCAAGAAGATGTTAGTTTAATATATTGGAATTGGAAAACCTTGTCAAAATTTGCTCATTGATGTTAGCCAGAATACATGCATTTGATATTTTTGAGTGGGACGCCCTTGCTGTGAGCAGCGTCGAGTGTTTTTTCCTATTCCTGTGTTCAATTTAGAAGTAAATAGTTACTCTGCTGAGATATTCCTGTGTTAAGAGTTTGTTCTGAATATTGTCTATGTAATGCCAGGCCTTGTGTTTGATTGCAAAGTTGAGCTTGGAATGTTGTGGCATGCGGCATCATGAGCTGTTCACCGTGCCTCCTGAGAATAATGCTTCGTATTGTTTTGCATGTCGATCTAATGCCAGTGATTTTCTTGTTAAGAAGATCATCCTCTTATGTTGCTTCTGTGCTTAAGAAGTTCATCGTCTAATGTTTCATTCATAGCCTATACGACAAGTCGGGTAGGTTAGACGTGAAACCATATGATCTTCCGACCAACTCATGATATTAGGCTGTGATTGGATCGTCGTTTTCCAACCAAAACCGCTTGTAAAACTAACGCTTGTAAATTAAAGCAGATGGTCTCGGGCGAAGGCGCTTGGTTGGTCGATTTTGACTAGTAAAATATCAGAAGTACTTGACACACAATAAAAACGTTGAAAGACACTCGGAGGGATGCATTAGGCTTAACAAAAAAATGGGCTTTAAAAATAATAAATGAGATGTAATTATAAAAACTAGGCAGTAACTATAAAAAAATGCACCAAACACGAAATTAGTTTATAAAATATTATTTATGGATTTTGAAAATCTTAAATTTTCATTGTTGCGCGCGCAATGTTTCGTTGGATTTTTACGTAATACAAATTTATATTTAATCTGACTAGAAATTTCGGAATAAAAATATTTCGGATCCCATCAAAATGTGGGAGATTTTATTGAATTCTGTCTTCAACAGTTGGTTGAAATTATTAATCGTTGTCCTAACTAGAAAATGGGTTGTACTTTTAACAAACTGTAAATGGGCTGTTGTAAATTCTATTAGAATTCAAGAATGGGTTGTACATTCTTACAAAACGCAAATGGGCTATAAGTTCTCTGCCACACACTTGTGGGCCTACTAAGTGATGCGTCCCCTAAAAAAATAAGTTGACGCATATGCAAGACTTTGTCAACTTATTATAGTCAACACACGGTTCTAGTAGCAGTGGCCGTTGGATGTCTATCCAACGGATGTCGTGCTTCTTCTTCAATCTCGGATATTCTTAGCTTCGGCTGCCCAAAAAATGATTCCTCCCCCTGACATCTGGGGCTCACCGTTTCGAGGCTGACCTGTGGGCCTACTAAGTTGGAGCGTACCAAGGGCTTTGTCAACTTAGTCAATATAAACGATTCTAGCTTCAGTGACCGTACGATGTCCATCGAACGACCGTAGTGCTTCTTCAACCTCTGGTCTTCTTAGTCCAGCCGCCCAAAGCAGCGTCGGTCATGCCGCCTGCTCCTGCCTCCCGTGGCCGGCTGTGCTGCCGCGGAGGCCTCATCGCCCCCATACTACTCCCACCACTGGCCAGGCCATCCCTCCACTCACGCACACCCCTTATTATTTTGCGGCGATGGCAGCCTCACACCGCAGCCGAACCAGTGAACGCTCGTACTCCTCTCCGCGTGGGCATCCACTGCCGTGTCTTGCCCGACTCCGCGTTGTCCCCTTCCTAGGCCTCGCCGTCGTCCACCACCGTGGTGCTCTCGGCGCGGCGTGGTCAATGTGGTCAATGACCGACTTCCATCGGAAGAGTACTGTACGTGGAGAGGCTGACAGCTGGGTCCACGGCAGCCGCAAGGAAGTGCCTCCTTATTACGCGGAAAATAATTATTCCTCCACCTGACAGCAGAGACCAACCGGACGGGCCGCCAGTATTTTGCGAAAAAATCGTTCCCCCCTGACTACTGGGACCCACCGGACAGGCCACCATATTTCACGAAAAAAACGTTCCCCTCGCTGTTAGCTCGGACCCACCGGAAGTGCCTCCTTATTACGCACAAAAAAATGAGTACTCCCCCGGCTAGCTGGGATCCACCTTGGTGGGAGGCTGACTTGTGGGCCTACTAAGTTCACGGGGACGAAGGGCTTTGTCAACTTAGTCAATATGAACGATTCTAGCTCCAGTGACCGTATGATGTCCATCCAACGATCATAGTGCTTCTTCAACCTCTGGTCTTCTTGCTCCAGCCGCCCAAAGCAGCGCCGGTCGTGCCGCATGCTCCTGCCTCCTGTGGTCGGCTGTGCTGCCGCAGAGGCCTCGCCGCTCCCTACTATTCCCACCGCTGGCCAGGCCCTGCGGCGACGGCAGCCCCACACCGCAGCCGAACCAGTGAACCCTCATACTCCTCTTCGCGCGGGCTTCCACTGCCCCATCTTCCCCGGCTCCGTGTCGTCCCCTTCCTAGGCCTCGCCCTAGTCAACCGTCATGGTGCTCTCCGCGCCGCGTGGTCAACGTGGTCAAGCAACGACTTCCATCGGAAGAGTACTGTACGTGGAGAGGCTGACAGCTGGGTCCACAGCCACAGCCCAGTTTTTTTGTGATTTGCCAAGTAAGTCACTTTGTCAGGTCTGTTGGGCTGCAAATCTTTCAAGACGAGGAGAGCTTTCATTCGGCTGGCCGAGAAAATGGCCCATCAGTAATGAGAAATGGGCTGTATATTTTTAAAACACATCAAACCGGCAATTAGTTTCAAATATCTTTTTTTCATTTCAAGATTTTAAATTACATTAATTTTTATGCGTGGAGAATTTGTTGGATTTTATATTGATATACATTTATTTTTAAAATCAGTTTGAATGTGAGTCAAAATTTTGGGATTAAAAACAGTTCAGACCGCACCGAAATATGCAAAATTTTGTATACTTTTTTAACCGTGGCCACAATATGGGCTGTAATGCTAAAAAAAAGAATATGGGCTCCAAAAAAACCTTAAGAATTAGCAAATGGGCTGTAAATTATTAGAAATAATGGCAGATGGGCTGTATGTTGTTTTCCACAGATTTGAGGCTTTCCTAAAAAAAGGTTGACGCACAAGTACTGACTGTTGGATGTCCATCCAACGGCTGTTGTGCTTCTTCAATCTCTGCTCTTCCTGCTCCAGCCGCTCAAACAAGCGTCGGCGGGACTGCCTGCTCCCTCCTCCCCGCGGCCTGCTATGTTGCCGCGCAGGCCTCACCGCCCCACCGTATTCCCATCGCTGGCCTAGCCATCCCTCTACTCACCCACACCTGCTGTTATTCTCTAGCGATGGCAGACGAACCATTAAACCCTCGTACAGTCGTACCCCCCTCCGCGTGGGAAACAACTACCGTGTTTTCCCTGCCTCCGTATCGTCCCCTTCCTAGGCCTCGCTGTCGTCCACCGCCGTGGTGCTCTCGGCGTGGCGTGGTCAATGTGGTCAACGACCAACTTCCATCGGAAGAGTACTGTGCGTGGAGACGCTAACAGCTGGGTCCACGGCCGCAGCAAGGAAGTGCCTCCTTATTACGCGCAAAATAATTATTCCTCCACCTGACAGCGGGGACCCACCGGACGGGCCACCGTATTTCACGAAAAAATGTTTCCCCCTGACTACTGGGACCCACCAGCTACACCTTCGCACGCAAGGAAGTGCGTCCGGGCAAAAAAACAAAACGATTCGCCCCCCTGACTGTTGGGACCCACCAGCTACATCTTCGCACGCAAGGAAGTGCCTGACAGTAGGGACCCACCTGATCGAAGCGTATGTAGCGTTGTCATTCTGGTCGCCAACGTGTACGTACATATATACTGGTGGATGTAGAGGCTCGCACGTGTCGTAGTAGAGGCGCGCATGTAGCATGTACACGTATGTACAGCGGCCAGGGTGCAACAAAGAAAATACGGCCATGTATGTGTACATACGGACGGGGTCTCGAACGCCTACTCACGCATACGTAGAGCAAGGGCTCGTTGACATGGCTCGGTTGGAACGAAGAAACATTGTCGTCGTCGTGTTCATGGGGAGGCAACAGAATGCGTCGTGTTCATCAGGAGGCAACGGAACACGTGGGAGCCAACCGGCTGGGTCGGAACGGAATGCGTGGTTGTGTTCATCAGGAGGGCTTGGATGGAATAGGCGATGGAAACGAGGCCTAGCATACCGCACAACGGAGGAAACGGCCTTGTGTTCGACCGGCCACGTTCGAAACGGGATCCTGTTCATTGGGAGGGGTGTGGCGTACCGCAAAATGGACGAAATGGACCTCCTACGGTCGAAACGGGGGTCCTGTTGATCGGGAGGGGTGTGGCGTACCGCAAAACGGACGAAACAGACTTGTGTTGAGATACAGTCGAAAGGGGGGTCCTGTTCATCGGGAGGGGTGTGGCGTACCGCAAAATGGGACTCCACGGTATACTGTTCATCTTCACCGTCGACCTCCTCTAGCCTCCACGGGCTACCGTCGACCTCCTCCAGCCTCCACGGGCTCCTGTTCATCCAGCCTCCACAGCGCGCTACTCCACCGGCTACTGTTCAACCACCCCTCCACCGTCTACTGTTCATCCAGCCCTCCACACCACAGGGTCCTATTCAACCACCCATCCACGGGCTACTGTTCATCCAGCCCTCCACACCACGGGGTCATGTTCATCTAGAGGGAACGCCCCCCCCCCCCCCCGCAACGCTCATTATTCATCCCAGAGGCAGCATCGATCAGCTTCAGTTAGCAGCAGTAGCGAAGGAATCGCTCGATCGGGTTCAGTTAACAGCCATCGATCGATCGCTCGGGTTCAGTAACGCGTAGCCTGCAGTGCAATCGCTCGGGTTCAGTTAGAGCCAACGCCTCTCACACACACACGCGCGCGTACGTGTACGAGAGAAACGTGCATCGCTCGGCCCCCGACCTCCCACCATAACCGGGAACTCCCCGAAATTTTCCTCGCCCTCGCTTCTACCACGGTTTTTTCCGCCATGGACGGCCCAAAGAATGTCATGCAGCTGCGTCTCCGGCCACCCAGGACAAAAATCCCATTTTCCGTCATGATTTTTTGTCATAGAAGTAGGAGCCCACCACATCTATGATGATACCGGGTTTTGTCACAATTATCGTCATAGAAGTGTCATATGTATGACAGAAAAAAATTCGTTCGGCCCAAAATGTCACGGATGTGTCTTTTTTTGTAGTTCTCGTAGCTCCACCGACTTACTTCTTCCTCCTATATATATCCATATACCCCGAAAACATCCGGGAGCACCACGAAACCCTATTTCCACCGCCGCAACCTTCTGTACCCAAGAGATCCCATCTTGGGGCCTTTTCCGAAGCTCCGTCGGAGGGGGAATCAATCACGGAGGGCTTCTACATCAACACCATAGCCTCTCCGATGATGTATGAGTAGTTTACCTCAGACCTTCAGGTCGATAGTTATTAGCTAGTTGGCTTCTTCTCTCTCTTTGGATCTCAATACAATGTTCTCCTCGATCTTCTTGGAGATCTATTCGATGTAACTCTTTTTGCGGTGTGTTTGTCGAGATTCGATGAATTGTGGGATTATGATCAAGTTTATCTATGAACAATATTTGATTCTTCTCTGAAATCTTTTATGTATGATTCTTTGTAAGTCTCTTCGAATTATCAGTTTAGTTTGGCCTACTAGATTGATCTTTCTTGCAATGGGAGAAGTGCTTAGCTTTGGGTTCAATCTTGCGGTGTCCTTTCCCAGTGACAGCAGGGGCAACAAGGCACGTATTGTATTGTTGACATCGAGGATAAAAAAGATGGGGTTTATATCATATTGCTTGAGTTTATCCCTCTACATCATGTCATCTTTCCTAATGCGTTACTCTGTTCTTATGAACTTAATACTCTAGATGCATGCTGGATAGCGGTCGATGTGTGGAGTAATAGTAGTAGATGCAGAATCATTTCGGTCTACTTGTCGCGGACGTGTGATGCCTATATACATGATCATGCCTAGATATTCTCATAATTATGCACTTTTCTATCAATTGCTCGACAGTAATTTGTTCACCCACCGTAATACTTATGCTATCTTGAGAGAAGCCACTAGTGAAACCTATGGCCCCCGGGTCTATTCTCTATTATATTAATCTCCCGTCAACTAGCTATTTCTGGCACCGTTTATTTTGCAATCTTTATATTCCAATCTATATCATAAAAATACCAAAAATATTTATCTTATTATTATTATCTCTATCAGATCTCACTCTCGTAAGTGACCGTGAAGGGATTGACAACCCCTTTATCGCGTTGGTTGCGAGGTTCTTATTTGTTTGTGCAGGTACGAGGGACTTGCGTGTAGTCTCCTACTGGATTGATACCTTGGTTCTCAAAAACTGAGGGAAATACTTACTACTTTGCTGCATCACCCTTTCCTCTTCAAGGGAAAACCAACGCAGTGCTCAAGAGGTAGCAAGAAGGATTTCTGGTCTAGCACCGTTGCCGTGGAGATCTACGCACAAGTCAAGACATACCAAGTACCCATCACAAACTCTTATCCCTCGCATTACATTATCTACCATTTGCCTCTCGTTTTCCTCTCCTCCACTTCACCCTTGTCGTTTTATTCGCCCTTCTTCTATTCGTCTTTCCATTTGCTTTGATGTCTTACTTGGCTCATTTGCTCGTTTGGTTGGAATAATTGTTTATTTATTGCTAAACAGAGAACCTAAGATCTATGGATCTTCATCCGCTTGCTAATCTTTTTAAGAGATCCAATTATGATGAACCAATTGCTAGTGAGTTTTGTGCACTAGATTATCTTTATGAAGTTTTGAATAGAAAGCATGATTGCAATGATGATAGTATAAATTCTATTAATGTCAATTGTGCTTATAATATGCAAAACCCTAAGCTTGGGGATGCTAGTTTTGCTATGTCTACTACTTGTTGCAATGATCATGATTGGGGTGATTCTTCTTATGATCTTGAAAATTTATTTAAGCCCCGTGATGAATATGAGATTGATTATAATGTTTGCAATAATACTGAAAGTGGGTTTGGAAGAGTGTCAACTTTAGATCCCACATGTTTGGACAATGTTCAATCTTATGAAGTTTTTGATAAAGGTGGGTTTGGAGAGGTCATGACTTTAGTTAATGTTAATCCCACTATTTTGGAAGAGTGTCAACTTTGCATACATGTGGATCGTGTTAAGAATATGTTTTGTGATAGCTATATTGTTGAATTTTCTTATGATCCTACATGTAATTATTATGAGAGAGGAAAATATGGTTGCAGAAATTTTCACGTTACTAAATTACCTCTCGTTATGTTGAGATTGCTATTGTTTCTGTCCGCTTCCTTGCATATGCTAGTTTTTGCTTGCCTTGATATTTTTTTACCTATAAGATGCCTATGCATAGGAAGTATGTTAGACTTAGATGTGTTTGTCACGTGTTTTATGATGCTCTCTTTGTGCTTCAATTCTTGTCTTTCATGTGAGCATCGCTGAAATCTTTTGCCTAGCTAAAAGGCTTTAAAGAAAAGCGCTTTTTGGGAGACAACCCAATATTTTTTTACTTTCTGTTGTTCAATGAATAATTCATATAGCCTCTTTTTAGATGTGGTTTATGCTTTTAATTTGTGTTTGTGCCAAGTAGAACCTTTGGGAAGACTTGGGGAAAGTCTTTGCGATCTTGCTGTAAAAAACAGAAACTTTAGCGCTCACGAGATTTGCTTCCATTTTTTAATGGAGAGTGCGATTAGGTTGATTCTTTTTGAAGATGATTAATAGATAAATTCCTCAAGTCCAGAAATTTATTTTAGAATTTTGGGGGTTACAGAAGTATTCTAAATCTACAGATTACTACAGACTGTTCTGTTTTTGACAGATTCTGTTTTTCGTGTGTTGTTTGCTTATTTTGATGCATCTATGCCTAGTATCGGAGGTTATGAACCATAGGTAAGTTGGAATACATTAGTTTTAACACCAAAATAAATAAATAATGAGTTCATTACAGTACCTTAAGTGGTGGTTTGTTTTATTATACTAACGGAGCTCATGAGATTTTCTGTTTATGTTTTGTGTTGTGAAGTTTTCAAGTTTTGGGTAAAGATTTGATGGATTATGGAATAAGGAGTGGCAAGAGCCTAAGATTGGGGATGCCCAAGTCATGCCAAGGTAAAATTCAAGGACAACCAAAAGCCTAAGCTTGGGGATGCCCCGGAAGACATCCCCTCTTTCGTCTTCTTCTATCGGCAACTTTACTTGGGGCTATATTTTTATTCACCACATGATATGTGTTTTGCTTGGAGCGTCTTGTATGATTTGAGTCTTTGCTTTTTAGTTTACCACAATCATCCTTGCTGTACACACCTTTTGGGAGAGACACACATGAATTGTAATTTATTAGAATACTCTATGTGCTTCGCTTATATGTTTTGAGCTAGATAATTTTGCTCTAGTGCTTCACTTATATCTTTTTAGAGCACGGTGGTGGTTTTATTTTATAGAAATTATTGATCTCTCATGCTTCACTTATATTATTTTGAGAGTCCTTTAGAACAACATGGTAATTTTCTTTTGTTATGAAATTAGTCCTAATATGATAGGCATCCAAAATGGGTATAATAAAAACTATCATAGAAAGTGCATTGAGTACTAGGAGAAGTTTGATACTTGATAATTGTTTTGAGATATAAAGATGGTGATATTAGAGTTGTGCTAGTTGAGTAGTTGTGAATTTGAGAAATACTTGTGTTGAAGTTTGCAAGTCCCGTAGCATGCATGTATGGTAACCGTTGTGTAACAAATTTGAAACATGAGGTGTTCTTTGATTGTCCTCCTTATGAGTGGAGGTCGAGGACGAGCGATGGTCTTTTCCTACCAATCTATCCCCCTAGGAGCATGCGCGTAGTGCTTGGTTTTTGATGACTTGTAGATTTTTGCAATAAGTATGTGAGTTCTTTATGACTAATGTTGAGTCCATGGATTATACGCACTCTCACCTTTCCATCATTGCTAGCCTCTTCGGTACTGTGCATTTCCCTTTCTCACCTTGAGAGTTGGTGCAAACTTCGCCGGGCGCTGGCTCCGCCACTGCTTAAGGCTGTGAAAAGGATAGTGAGATACTTAATTCATACACCAAACTTTGGCATTTGGTATCCTAAGAGGTCTTGTTTTGATCTTGTTGGCAACTCCAATTTGGACTATGCCGGTGACAAGGTTGATAGAAAGTCCACTTCGGGTACTTGTCAGTTTCTTGGTAGATCTCTTGTGTCTTGGTCCTCCAAGAAACAAAACTCGGTATCCTTATCCACCGCCGAAGCGGAATACATTGCTGCCGGTGCATGTTGTGCTCAATTACTTTGGATGACCCAAACTCTTAAAAAATATGGGATATATGTGAAACATGTTCCATTGCTTTGTGATAATGAAAGTGCCATTAAGATCGCTCACAATCCCATGCAACATTCTCGAACTAAGCATATTGAAGTTCGTCATTATTTCATTCGAGATCATGTTGCTAAAGGAGACACCGATCTTAAACATGTTTGTACCGATAAGCAATTGGCGGATATATTCACCAAACCGCTTGATGAGAAAGTATTTTCCCGTTTGAGAGGAGAATTGAATATCATTGATGCCTCAAACTTGGAGTAGAAACTCCATTTGGATACATGCAAGGCATGAGCCTTTGACTAATCCTTGATATTTTACTTATGATGATCATATCTCTCGGATCTATACTTGTACCCTTGCATGTTATCTAACCCTTGCAGGTACTTGGATGAGCCAAAATATATGAGATTGAACCTCACTCACATCTTGAGCAATCTCTACATCACCAAGTCTCTACAATATGGTGGTTGAAGACAAGGAAGCATGAATCCTTTCAACACATCCTTTGACAATTTCAATATGTCAAATTTAATTGGTATCAAGTTTCATGATTGTCATTTTGGATACACAAGTGCTCTTCCTTGCAAAACTAACCCATGTAGGTAGATGAACTCAAACTACAAGTGGTGCTCCCAACTCTTGATGAGCTACATCAACCATGAGCATCCCACACAAGTTCAACTACATGATCAAGATCAACACCACCCAAGGTATGTTGTTCCATCTTAGAGAAGCTTTACCCCAAGACATGGGTCAAAGCAGCCCAACAAGATGTGAATACATCAACAATTATTTAATGAAAAATGGTAAACCCATTTTGAGCTTAATGATGAGTATGACCTACGATCAAGTGTTCTCACTTGACTCCTCAGTCAATATACTCTAACATAGGTGACTTTGTCGCCGACCCTTTCTAGATGAAGTTCTCTAGTGTTTCTTTATGTTCTAGCATTTGTTTCTCGCTTGTTAGCTCCCCTTTCAAAAAAACTTCATCTAGACTTCATTTCTCTTTGTCAGTTATTTTCTGCATTCTTTGAACCTAATTCATTGCAAATCCTTTAGTTAATTCCTTGCAAATCCTTGTGAGATCTTATTTTCCAAGTGAGCTGAGATGACAAAATATTTCCTCTGTATTGAACTTGGCCTCACCGACTTCTGCATCACCGAATTCTGCCTATCGGCTAGACCGAACTGCAATAATACATTGCAAACTGTTCATCGCTACAACCGACAACAAACTCGGTCTGACCGATATGCATCATCTATGACATCTCCAACTCGGTGTCAACGATGAAAATGACACGGCGTTACCGATTTCACTACTAAGAAAATATTTTGCCATTACAATTGTCATTTCTTTACTAGATCCACTCGATGATTCTTATCCTCTACTAGCATCTAAAATTAGATGCTTCTTTGTAATGTAACTCAAGGACCTAACCTATTTGACTCATGCTCCAGAAGATCCCTTCTTGGAAATTGATGTCAAAGGGGGAGAGAGAGCACATCAAAGCTTATCACATAAGAGAGAAAGCACATCTTAGCTTCTCCAGATGCTTATTAACCATATAGGAGAGAAGTCACGTGTCTTTAAGAGGGGAAAGACATGCTAGTACATGTTACGATTGTTTTGCTCTGATTTTCTCTTACCCTACCTTCTCCCATTGTCCAATATGAGATTCAGGGGGAGACAGAGTTCATATCTAAGGGAAAAAACCTTTGGAATTCTTTACACATCTTTAATCTTTGTGGACATGTCTATATCCAAATAGAGTACTAAGTGCTCACTTACTACATGTCATCCTAGTCTTGGTACTCTTGTGGTTTTCTCAATTTGGTCTGATTAGTAGGTGTTCTTGTGTTATCTAACCCTGTTTTCTCAAGTTCACCTCCTCCAAAGCCAACTTAAGACCACAAGGTAAGTATATGCATCACACTCATGTGCATGACGATCTCTTGCTGATGTATATATTGTTTGCAAGAAGGAATAATGAACATGAAGGTACATTTGAACATGAAGGTACATTGCTTGCTCTGACATGCTTATGCATTCACATGCTCTTACATACTATCTTTACATGATTACATACATGTACGGGGAGCCTATGCATGTTACATGTCTTTCCAAAGGTTTATTTATTATTCTTCATATCTTTATCTAAAGCTTTGATGTATGTTGTCATCAATTACCAAAAAGGGGGAGATTGAAAGCACAAGTGCTCCCTGGGTGATTTTGGTAATTAATGTCAACATATCTCTTGTTGGACTAATATTTTCATCTAGTATATTTCAGAGAGTTCAACAAAGGCATGGCATGGACAAGAGGATGTGGAACCCCTTCAAGATGCTAAGGACAAAGTTGGCAAAAGCTCAAGACTCTTCATTTCTATTTTTGTGATGCAAGATCACATTGAGTCCATAGGAAAGCCAATACTATTAAAAGGGGATGAGGTGTTGCTTAATGATCTACTTGCTCAAAGTGCTTAGTGATATGCTTGAAAGCCCTCAACCACTTTCTCAAATCCAAATATGTCCTAAACCTAAAGTCAAACTCGACCCCACAGATTTGATTCATCCGGCGCCACCGAGTTCACTTGGCATAGCCACTGCCAAAAACCCTAATCAGTTCGGTCTCACCGATGGGATCTTGGCCTCACCGAGATGGTCTTGCAAACTCTGTGTTGCCCGTTGTATTTATTTCGGTCTCACCGAAATATGCAATTGGTCCCACCGAGTTTTCCTGACCAACTCTCTATTTGCTTATTACTGAAATCAGTCTCACCGAGTTTATGTAATCGGTCAAACCGAGATAAGGTTTTGCCTTAAACCTAGCACGTCGGTCCCACCGAGAATCCTAACGTTCACATTTTGAACTGAATCGGTCTCACCGAGTTGACTTATTCAGTCTGACCGAGTTGAGTCAAATGTGTGTAATGGTTAGATTTTGTGTGGAGGCTATATATGCCCCTCCACCCCCTTCTCTATTAAAGAGAGAGCCATCAGAATGTTCCTACACTCCGACTACTCATTTTCCGAGAGAGAACCACCTACTCATGTGTTGAGACCAAGACATTCCAATCCAACCACAAGAATCTTGATCTCTAGCCTTCCCCAAGTTGCTTTCCGCTCAAATCATCTTTCCACCATAGCCAAATCTATGAGAGAGAGAGAGAGTTGAGTGTTGGGGAGACTATCATTCGAAGCACAAGAGCAAGGAGTTTATCATCAACACACCATCTATTACCTTTTGGAGAGTGGTGTCTCCTAGATTGGTTAGGTGTCACTTGGGAACCTCTGTCAAGATTGTGGAGTTGAACCAAGGAGTTTGTAAGGGCAAGGAGATCGCCTACTTCATGAAGATCTACCCAAGTGAGGCAAGTCCTTCGTGGGCGATAGCCATGGTGGGATAGACAAGGTTGCTTCTTCGTGGACCCTTCGTGGGTGGAGCCCTCCGTGGACTCGCACAACCGTTACCCTTCGTGGGTTGAAGTCTCCACCAACGTGGATGCACGATAGCACCACCTATCGAAACCATGCCAAAAAATCTCCGTGTCCTTAATTGCGTTTGCACACTCCAATCCCATCCCTTTAATTTCTTGCAACTTGCATGCTTTACTTTCCGCTGCTCATATAATCTTGCCATGCTTGCTTGAAATGTATTGTGAATGCTCAAACTTGTGCTAAAAAGTCCACCTCAACTTGAAAAACTTAAAAACTGCTACTTTTGCTTGTTCAGGGTCTAATCACCCCCTCTAGACACCTTTTCTCGATCCTTTCAGCGGGCATGACTTAATGTCTTTGCATAAGACATCGTGCGTAGCATCTGTCAGTGGCGCATCTACCAGTGGCTTCACCAGCCGGCGATAGGCATTGCTCGAACTCTTCGGAAGAGGTGCATGTGTCACCCGATGAGCCGCACTGGACCCAATTTGTTGATGGAGGGGACATCCCATACCGCCGCCAACCTCAGAAAGGCCGTCACCACCTCAACATCCAGCCTCTGAGACTCCCACACGTCCACAGAGTCCGCCACCCTCAAAGAAGACGAGTGCCGCCCTGATTCTGGGTTCTATAGGGAGAACCCACCGCCGCACCAGCCACTATAGTCGCCCATACAACGACAACTGCCGCCATGACCGTCAGATCCGGGCATAATGGCCTGAATTCCCTGTGCTGCCACCTGGTGAACCGCGCTAGACCTCCCATCACGCTGACGATCAAGTCACCTCTAGATTTGCCGCACGCCGCAACCATCCATGCTCCACAAGCCCGCCGGTCCGAGGAAGCAAGCCACACCGCCGTCGGGCCAACATCGGTTGCCCACGCATCCACGACCATCAGCCACCACCAAAGATCCCGGGATCGCCTCCCTGGCGTTCGAGCTCCGCCATCCGCGCCTCCCATCCAGGTCCGACGGACGCGCATTAGGTCGAAGGCCTCTTATCGCACGAGAAGACAGGAGGCGAGGAGCCGCCATCCACCACACGGTGCTTTACCCGGCAGCTTCCTCCGGCGGGGGCTGATGACTAGATCGGAGATGGCGCGGGGGCGACGACGGCTAGGGTTTCACTCGAGCCACCCCCTAGAAGCAGCGCAAGGACTTGGGGACAAAATTGCAATGCCTAAATACCAAGGATAAAAAAGGGGAGAATTTCACTTCTCCGGTAGCTGCACCAACTAAGAGCATCTACAGCCGGACTTAGCAAATCCGACCCCTCAAATGCCCGCGGACGCGCCTAGGCGCGTCCACGGACAGTGACCAAGCACGCCTCAAAAAATGCATTCAACATCCGGATACCTGAAATTAGAATACTCAAACCCATATTATTACATGCAACATGAAACCTATTATTACATGCAACATGAAACCTAATCTAAACGGAGCTCGCCCGGTGCCGCTCCCTGGTCACCCGGCTCCGTCCTACCCATGTCCGGTGGCCGGCTGCGCTCCTCAGAATGTTGGTCCGATCGCCGACAAGGTAGAGTAGGGCATGGGACACGAGCCAGCTCAAGGGACTCAATGCACCGCCATCTCCAATGCCCTACTCTTCCTCGTCGAAGCCCGAAACCTGTTGGGTGCAAGTAGACGTCAGATCAATGATGGATCCGCCCGGGGACAATCCGCTGACGTCCACCACGACGCGGCTGCGTCGCCCGGGCTGATGCTCCATATGGGGCGCGGGAGAATGCGACTCCGCCTCGCCGACATCTGCCGCCGCCTCCCGCGCCCGGTGCCTTACACGGCGGGCACGCTGTGCCATGGCCTCGTGGGACGATGGTGCGTCACGAATATTGGTGCGCCAACAGAGGGATTGCACGTCCGCCAGTTCGTTCAGACGCCAGATGGACCGCATGGCCTCCGGCGAGGTAGCTACGGCTGGCCTAGCACCGGATCCATGCGCCATTTGGGTGGACGCAATGGATTCCCGACGGATGGAGTCTGAGCGCAGCCGTGCTCGAGCCTCCTCCTAAGCACGGCGGAGCGCAAGCTGGATGACCATCTCCTCTTCGGGGCCGCATGGGATGAGCTCGAGGTCGACGAATCTGGAGGTGAAGGACTTGGATCCACTGCCTGCCATGACGGAGATGGCTGGAAGGAGCCGGAGACGAGGTTGGGTGGCGGAGAAGAGCGGAGTAAAGTGGCTAGGGTTTGGTCCGACAAGCGAATGGGGAGGAATTTATATGGGTTCGGGTGGGCCAGCGTGGGTCGAGTCCGACGTGGCAGGCGTGCCCGGGCGCCCCCATATCTGCCCCATATTTGGGCTGAATATGAGGGGTGCCGGTCAGCCCGGGCATTTGAGGACCGTTTGACGGGTCCGTTTGGGTCAAAAAATCATGACCGAATAGTGACCGGGCGGCCCGCCCGGACGTATGAGGCGGGTTTGAGGCGCCCCACTATAGATGCTCTAAGGATGCATACAACCATTACGCATGAGTACCACAATTTTTATCTTGGTTAATAACCAAAGCTGGTTCTCTAGATAAACTGCATGAGCATCAGAAAAGACTGATCCCAAGGAATAAATAGGAACTTAAATTCTACTCCGTGAGGATTTGAACTCAAATACTGGGTTCGTACATCCACTTTCCAACCAATTGAGCTAGGCTCACTTCCCAAGAAAACCGGTTAGGCCAACTCCGGCGCATGACCCCAAACAGACGTTCGTTTTGTCCGGATTCTGTCCGTTTAGGTAGGGCAATGGGGTCGTATCCGGGCCTGTCCTAGGACGTCGTGTGCCCAACGCGCGGACGCATCCTTTGGCCCCATCCTGTCTGCCACGGCCAAAAATGCACATATATTTATATTTCAATGTTCAAAACTAGTTTGCACGTCCAAATATTAATTGTCTGAAAATAAAAATAGTTTTACAACCCAATCGAAATCTAATAAAATAGTTCTACAACCAAATTGAAATTATCTTGAATGAATATAATGAACCAATACATCTATTGGTTGCCAATGTGATTCCACACCATGTTCAAGAATTCATCTGATTAACCAGTTAACTTGCTGATTAATCCCTATTCATAGGGTCACCGAGTAGCCGATAAACTGATAAATCGTCCAATTAATTGATTAAATGGCCGATTAACTTGCCGATTAGCCTATTAATCCCCTACTCGCCAGCCAACCGAGCAGTTATCAGTTAACGATTTCCCAAACAATGATTCCACATGTGCTCAATCAAGTCAGTTTGAAAATCCAAATGAGTGTGCCAATCACGCATTTCACGATGAAATTGGGCAAACTATTCAAACGTGGCCGGTTCTTGGTGCAGGGCTCAACATTTTCATTTGAAAATCAAATTCTTGGTCGAAGATGCTGTTATCACGCTCGTCCTCGACGATCTTGTTATACATGATCATGCAAGCAGTCATCACCTCCCAAAGCTTCCCTTCATCCCAATGTCAGTGCACGGTTTCGAACGATACCCCATCAGGATTGAAGCACACCAAAAGAACGTTCCACATCCTTTCTAGCACTCTCTTGTATTTGGGCAAATCTCTTTCTCTTCTTACCTTGGGGGTTCGAGATTGTCTTCACAAAAGTTGATCAATGAGGATATATACCATCAACTAGGTAGTATCCCTTGTTGTACTCGCGGCCGTTGATCTCAAAGTTGACAGGTGGGGAGTGGCCTTCTGCAAGCTTTGTGAAGACTGGAGAACACTGCAGCACGTTGATATCATTGTGAGAACCTGCCATGCCGAAGAAAGAATGCTATATCCAAAGATCTTGCGAAGCCACCGCTTCTAATATGACAGTGCACACTTTAACATGCCCCTTGTACTGGCCCTGCCAAGCAAATGGGCAAATGATAGTTCTTTCACTCCCAGTGCATACAATCTATGCTGCCAAGCATGCCTGGAAAGCCTCTAGCTGCGTTGGTCGCCAACAACCTTTCTGTATCAGCGGCATTTGGCTGCCTCAAGTACTTAGGGCCAAAGACTGCCACCACAGCCTTGCAGAAGTATACAGTGACAACATACATGTCGACTCACTCATGCGCACATACTCATCCACTAGATCGTCTGGAATTCCATATGCAAGCATGTATATGGCCGTAGTGTATTTCTGGTAAGAGGAGAATCCAAACTTGCCAAGGGCATCCGTCTTGCACTCGAAATATGGGTCATGAGCAACCACTCCCTCTCGGATACGATTGAACAGATGCCTTGCCATACGAAAACGGTGACGGAATTTATCCGGCTTGAAGAGCGGGGTATTCGCAAAGTAATCGACATAGAGCAGGGTGTGGCCTCTCTCTCTCTCTCTGTTGTGGTTCAGGTTGGGAGCACGGCCAGGGACTGATCCTCTGTACCGAGGAAGCTGCCGTTCAATGTGGTCGTGAATGACCAGTGCAGCCACCACAAAATCTTCGTCATCCGAGGACGAATCGTCCGATGAATAAATGAAGTGGTGGAAGAAAAAATCATCTCCACTGTCCATACCTTTGTGGGCAAAGTGTCCAACACCTTGCGATCGTGGTGGCAAAGAGGCCGCGATGATCACCTCGATGCAGCATGGGTGGTTGGTTGCCGGTTACTGGCCGCTCTGGAGCACCCGACGAAAGCTGTCGTGGTCCATATCCGTCACCGGTGGTCATATCCCCTCTGGCACCGGCTACGACGGTGACGGCCAAATCTCCTCCAAGCGACAGCCAAAACTCCTACGAAAGCGCGGGCGTGGTAGCGGCCATGTTGAGACGTGGTTTGGTATGGACGGCCGGGGGGGGGAGCTATGAGGAGGCGGCTGAAGAATACTGGCGGCGCCGGCGCCGGGGTGGGGAGCGGGTGGAGGCGTTGAAGGCAAATGGAGTGCTAGTGTCCCCGACAGGCGGGCCACGGGGAGGACAAAGGCGTGCGTCAAACCCATCCATGCGATATCTGTTTCACCCCAAACTCGGCGCAAGTTTAGGCCAGGAATGGGTCGAAAACGGACGAAATCCGGACATTTGTCCGTTTTGTGCTGCGTGTTGGGCCGCATCATTCGTCCACTCTATTCTAAACGGATACACCCGGATGAAATGGGGTTGCGCGCTGGAGTTGGCTTTAGGATCAACCCTTCTCTCCACTAAAACCGGATTTCACGGACTAGACCTGGTTTTTACTCGTTGGCTGGCTAGTCAACAGACATGTCAGCGTAGTCACTCAACCCATTTTTGTTCAAAATTTGTCAAAAAGAATGAAAGTAAGAATTCTCAATTGTGAACCAAAAAATGAATCTCGGAAGAAAAATAAAGCTTGTCTGCTTGTCTGACCTCCAACAAAAAAGTCCCATCCCATTTTTTGTGTGAGGGGCATAAAAAGTCCCATTTCATTTCGTACCCGAAAGCAAAGCAAGTTGGAGTACAAGGATCGCCGCCGAAGCAATGGCGACGGCAAGGGGCACCGAGCGGCGGCGGCAGGACGGGGATCGCACCCGGGCCAGGCTGCGAGAGAGGATCAAGTACCGCTGCGACAGGCTCGTCCAGGACGCCTGGGAGGTCTCCGAGCTCTTAGCGCCCCACCTCGCCATCCTCGCCTTCCCCGCCGTTGGCAAACCCCTCCTTTTCGGCAACCCCACCCTCGACTCCGTCCTCCGCAATGTCGTTGTCGACGCCGACGTAGGGGCCGAGACAGCGGAGGAGGCCGCGGCGCGCGTGGCGGCGATGAGGCGTGAGGCGGGGTGGATCGGGGCGCGGGTCGCGCAGGAGCAGGCGCGGCTGCGCGCCGTCGCGGAGAAGGTCAAGGCGGCGCAGGAGGAACAGGGGAGGGCGCACTGGTGGGAGGTGGATGTGGACGCCCTTGGGGAGGCGGAGCTGCCCGAGTTCGCGACGGCGCTCGATGCTCTCAGGGCCGACGTCCTCCGCCGCCTCGCCAAGCTGGCCGAAGAGCGGAAGCCACCGCGGCGGCAGTGGTAGTGGCTTCGCCGTGGGGATCGGCGCACGGGTTCGTTCATTGCTTGCCTAATCAGGTCATTGTTCGGGATTGGGATAGCAGTACGTAGCTGCATATAGCAAGATGTTACAACTTTAGCATGAATTTCTGTGTTCATTGCGCGGAAAATCTTCTCCATGATTTTATCAGAATATATGCATAATCAGGAATGACGTGGTAGAACAAATTCTTGCTCCCTGGAGTATGGTTATATCCTGAATTTTTGCTGATGCGTCTGATCTGAAGGTACAAGTATATACTACTAGTTCAGAGTGTCCTTGATCTACGGCAGTCTGGAAGATATTGTTGAAATTTTGTTTTTCTGGTCACAGTACTTTGGTCAGAGTTTAGAGTGTTCGCACAGCTCAATTGACATCTATTGCACTTCTAGGAACAAGGAACAAGGAACAAGGAACAAGTGCTATACTTGTTATTACTATTAGTTAGTCAAAATAATTATGCAATGTCTAAGTGTAGTTAACATGTGGACGATGATAGGTACTCCACTAAGTATTTGTCAACTAAGTTTCCTGTTAACTATGCTTCCAGGTGTCATAGTTGTGATAGAAGCTTCATAGTGTTTGGTTGCATTTGAAATGGAATTAACACATATAATAGTGGCTACTATAAAGCCATATATAATGTCTATGCTGATAGTGATAACTGGTGCTTAAAGAGAGATGATATAGCCGCATTACAAGCATCTAAACTTGTCTACTCTATAATGCAACCTCCTCTTTATTGGGGGTTAAATGATTTTATTATGTATACATCAGTGCTAGTTACTATCCATAACCATTTGCGAAGTGGCCGGGCGTAATCATGCATGTATGAAATAAGCACATTGGCTATCTTACATGGCAAAAAGAACCAGTTTGTTTTAGTTAAGCACCTGCTCCAAGTCTCCCCAAAAGGTGAAAACTCATTCATTCTTCCTGCACACCGTTATTCACCTTCTCTCTTTTGTGCTGCCATCGTCGAAGTCTCAGTGACATCTGTTTCGTTGCGATGGATCGCAACTGGTTGCTGCCATTGTTGAAGTATCTGTACTGCCGTTTGAGGTTGGAGCTGAGGCAAAACCTTGAAGACCACCATCAATTCACATCGGGAATATTTTCGAAACAGAAAGCGAGTTTCACTTGATTTTTTTTTGGCAGGGAGAGTTTCACTTGATTTGTTTTGGAGTTTCTACTAGCATTACTTTTATACTCCCTCTGTCTCATAATATAAGAGCGTTTCAAAACACTCTTATATTATGGGACTGAGGGAGTATCATATTACTCGCAAATTAACAGAATGCATGCCAGTTAGTTCCTTCCACTATTGCCTGTTGTTTGCACTCTGCATCTATTTCGACTTACTCCCCCACCACGAGCTAACGGGAATGGCGTTTAATTCAGTAACTGGAGCTTCTGTCCAATGCCTACTGCAATGCCAAGAAAAATTAGGGCAGGGCAGGAGTAGGCACTCAACTTCCAAACTGCAGGTGCAAATGTATATAAAGATTTGATCATTTTGACACTTGGAATGAAATCAATCAATCATATGAATCGGAAGAGTTAGACTTAGCATTGCAGTTAACTCAGCTATGTTAAGTGGATAAAAACTTGAAGGCTGAAGCCAAAGATCCCTTAATGGTTCATCATCAGCCCTTAACAAGGTTCACGTCGTGGATATTTGCGTTGCTGCTTGTCTTGCCCTTAATGAAAGGTGCAGCATGCTCGAAAGGAAGCTTATTTTGGTTCCGGATTGTGTATTTCATCGACAATTAATTCGGCATCTAATCTTGTGTTCATCGAGTTGATCCAATAACCCATGATTTGTGCAGAAAATTGAGATACCATCAGCAATTAGTTTAACCCAGCAAAGACTGAAAGAACTCGTAACTGGAGTGCTCATGAGAAGAAAACCACTTATTAACCTTGAAACCTGTAACCTGTCAATTGTACTCGTGAACGATAATCGCCACTAATCTTACACAGTACTACTATTAAAAGGCAGCTAAGCAAAGATGATCCAAGAACAATGGCGATTAAGCGAAGCTCGGCCTGCCCTGCCCTGGACTAATGAGGCTGTGGTGCAGCGGAGGGCATCTTGTCGGCGTGGCGGCGCACGTTGTCCCGGAGGCGCTGGAGCGCCCTGGCGAACACCGGCAGCTCCGCCTCCCCGAGCGCCTCCACGTCTGCCTCCCACCAGAAGCGCTTCCCCGCCTGCGTCTGCACCTCCACCACCTTCTTCCCGACGGCGCTCATCCGCTCGGCCTCCGCCGCGACCTCCAGGCCCTTGGCCCCCGTCTCCCGGCACAGCGCCTCCAGGGCCTCCCACTCCACGTCGTCGGCGGCAGGAACAGGAGCAAGGGCGTCGCCGTCGACGTCGGCGCAGGCCAGGACGGCGTCGGCGGAGGGGCTGCCGAAGGCGAACGCCTTGCCGGCCTCGGAGAAGACGACGATGGCGAGGCTGGCGCGGCAGAGCAAGGCGAGCTCCGCGGCCTTCTTCCAGAGCCCGGACTTTCGCTTGGAGAAGGTCACCTGCCGCGACTCCTTGTCCTCCACCCGGCGGTTCTCCCTGCGCTGCCGTCCCTTCGTCTTCTTGCCAAGCGGCGGCAGCGTCGTGGTCGCTCGCTCAACTACGGGGAGGAGACGCGGCGGCTGCGTCATGGTCGCTCGCTCAACGAGGGAAAGGGAACGCGGCGGCGACGGGTGCTGACTCTCTCTCTGTCTTGCTTGAGCCTCTCTCTTACGGCGGCGACGGGCACTCAACCTCCGAACTGCGACGCCAAGAACGAACGGCGAAAGGGGAATATAAGGAGGGAAAGAGATGGCGGCGGATCAACTCGGGTCCGGGTTGGGTTGGAGACGCGGCAAATTTTTGGAAACCGTCCGCACAAACAAGGAAGGAGAAGGCGGCGTTTGGAAGGGGATCCGTGTGATGCTCGGATTTGGGAAAGGAAAAAGATTTGGCGCGTCCCCTGTTCGATCTGCCGCCACGTGTCCCTGCTCGGCATCCGGTGCATCACCGCGCACCATGCGCTCCTGGCTTCCTCCCTCAGCTCCATCGTGAATCGCGTCCACTCACCTCGGTCCTAGGCTCGCAACCGCAACGCGGCGCGGCGAGCGAAACAACAGCATCGGGATGAAGTTTGTGTACGCCATAAAAAATTGTAAGCATGCACCGAATTTCCATTGGCCGCCATAATGAAAAATCACCGCACCTAAGCAGCATGGAAGCCAACAGTTCGAGTACTAAAAAAGGAAAAATTTTGCAGCATGCTCTCAATCATTTTATTTTTTGCGGGGTAGCATGCTCTCAAAACGTTGCAGCAGACACTACAAGTCATCGTAGCACGTCCCATGTGTTTGTGTGCAGCAAAACACACGAGGTTAATTCGTTTCAAAATAACACTTGTGGCCTACGAATGTTTTCACACAATAAAGAAAAAAAGGAGTGGTAAAGAGGGTATATGTGCCATCAAACTGGATATGCATAAAGCGTATGACCAAGTAGAGTGGTCCTTTTTGAAGGAAATAATGCTAATATTGGGATTCAAAGAGAAGTCGGTAGATTTAGTTATGCAATGTGTATCCTCTGTGGAGTACCGGGTTCGTTTTAATAATAAAGAGATTGAGAGATTTAAACCTACTAGAGGTCTGAGGCAGGGAGACCCCCTCTCCCGTACTTATTCTTGTTATGCACACAAGGGCTGACCGCTCTACTAGCTAATGCAGAGGAGAATGGTAATATTTCCGGAGTTAAGGTCTGCAGAGATGCCCCATTGATTTCAAACCTTTTATTTGCCGACGATTCTTTGATCCGTATGAAAGCAAATGCTATGAATGCAGAGACGTTAAAATTAGTATTGGACTCTTATTGTGCTACCTCAGGGCAATTGGTGAGTGTTGAAAAATCTAGTATTTTCTTCAGTCCCAATACGAAAGTAGAAGATAGAGCGCAAATCTGCACAACACCGAATATTATGACTGAAGCCCTCAATGACAAATTTTTGGGTTTACTTGCAAATGTGGGCATGGACAAAAGTGATTGCTTCCGATTCCTAATTGATCGCATTATTACAAAAATTAGTGCATGGAAGGAGAAGTTGTTATCCGCGGGAGGAAAGGAAATTCTACTTAAATCTGTTGTTCAAGCTATCCCAACTTATGCTATGTCCGTCTTTAAAATTCCTAAAAAAATATATAAAGAAATCATTGACGCGGTGTGTCCTAGATCTCGGGACGAGATCCTTTCGTAGTGGTGGAGTGTTGTAACACCCCGGATATGATTTACCCAATATGTAATCCAACTCTTGCCTTTCCGGCGTTAAGTTATTTTATTTTCTCGGTTCGGGTCTTTGTCTCCGTGTGTTGTTGTTGTTGTTGTTGTTCATGCATCTCATATTCATGTCATCATGTGCATTGCATTTGCATACGTGTTCATCTCATGCATTCGAGCATTTTCCCCGTTGTCCGTTTTGCATTCCGGCGCTTCGTTCTCCTCCGTGGTCATTTCTACCTTTGTTTCGTGTGTGGGGGTTAAACATTTCCAGATTGGACCGATACTTGCCAAGCGGCCTTGGTTTACTACCAGTAGCCCGCCTGTCAAGTTTCGTACCATTTGGACTTCGTTTGATGCTCCAACGGTTAACCGAGGGTCTGAGAAGTCCTCGTGTGTGTTGCAGCCCAACACCCCTACATTTTAGCTCAAAACCCACCAAAACCTTCTCCAACATCTAGAGCGTTCGATCACGATCGCATGGCCGAAAACCGCATCTCATTTGGACTCTCCTAGCTCCTCCTATGCCTATAAATAGAACCCCCTCCTCAAATCCCGGGTCTCTTCTCCCCCTAACCCTAGAAATCCTCCTCGCGCCGCGCCGGAAATGTCCGCGCCGCCGCCCGCGGCCACTGGCAGAGCGCCACGTGGCGCCGCCAGCGCCTCCACCGCCGTGGCCCGCCCGGCCCGCGGGAGGCCCTCCCGGGCCCAGCCGCCAGTGCCGCCCCGCGCCTCCTCTTCTCCGACGCCGTCCGTCGCGTCCGCCGTCACCGGCCGGACCTCGCCCCGGCCGCCACAACAGCTCGCCGGAGCCAGCCGCCCCACGGCCCTCGCTGCCATCGCCGGCCGGAGCCGCCGCCCTCGCCGGATCGGGACGAGAAGGGGCCGGATCCGCCCCTTCCCGGCCTCCCCCTCGACTTCCCTCGCGGAGCCGCCGCCACCTCGCCGGAGTTCTGCCTCGGTTCGCGCGCCGGTGTAGAACCCTAGATCTGAGAAGGGTTGACCTCATATTTCTTCCTAAGTCCCTAAATATTTTTCCCTTGTTCATCATGCCGTAACTTTGCATCCGTAAATCCGTTTTGGGCATATAGCATATCAAAATATTCGTCTCAGAAAGCACATCATTTCATCTCATTGCATCATTTTCATTTGAGTTCATCTTGATGCCCGAAATGCTGTTGGAAGAATGCTAGTTGAGATATTTGTCAGATCTGCTGCTCCATTTAGATATTTGTCATTTTTGCCATGATTATTGTGTTCATGATATACCCCTGAGTTCTACATATGTTTTGTTATATGTTTTGCCATCTTTCCAGAGGTGCAACCCATGTATTTTTGTGATGTGTATGATGACTAGCACAAGCTTGCAAAGTGGAGCATTCGTTAATGCTGTTTTCAGGGACATAGCATTTCCACTAAGTCCTTGATCTGCTTATCTCAATATGCCATATGTTCTTGTTGTTTCTAGTGATCCGTGCCTCTTTTGAGGATGATCAGTAAGGATGTTTTGTTAATTTTGTAGTGCTCTATCCAGCCATGTCTTTGTTTGCAATTATGGAGCACCCTAGCTTGAGTCAATCGAGCTCTACTTTTGTCATTTCGTGAATCTGGGCAGATTGTCTACTTGTTAGCGATTTTGCCGAGGATGTTGTAGTTGATCCGTGCATGCTATGTTATTGTTCTTGCCATGTCTAGCTTGTATAATGTGCTTGCATAATGTGTATTCTTGATGGGTGTATGCTTAGATTGTCATGACTTGCTCTATAGTGAGTGCATCGAGCTCGCAAACATGCCTACTTGATATCTGTTTTGCATGCTCCAGTTTTTCACTAAGTCTGTGATCTGATTATGTTTTTGCCATGTTCACATGCTTGCAAATGTTTTTTCTGATCCCTTTTGGCTCAAGGTCACTAAGGACTTTTGTTAAGCTCTTTGAGTAGCTCCATTCCATGCTTTACTTTGCCATGTTCAGGCCCTGTAGCATATAGTTTTCATGCTCCAAAGTGTGCTACCTGATCTGAGATTCCAGACAAGTGTTAATTTCACTAAGTCTGAAATGTGTTTATCAAATGCATTTTTGCCATGCTTGTTTGAACCTGTTAAAGGATGAATTGGCCGTATTTCAGTGTTCATCTTTTGTTAAGCCTCAGTAATGGATCCCTGCCATGTATATTTTTGCCATGTTTGAGTGTTGTAGCGTGTTCATCTTGTTGCATTTAGTTGGTCACTTGATGTATATCGCAGACCGGTGCCATATTTGTTTTGCTCGCCATTTCCAAACCGTGTCTACGATTCCGGCGTTCTTTATATCGTTTTCAAGCAGAATCATCTCACCTTTCCAGTGGCACACTTGGATTTCCAAGTTGAGGCCAGGTTCATTCATCTCTTGTCAAATCTTGCATATGCATCACATATCGCATCCCGCATAGCATACCATGTTTGCATCATGTTGTTTGAGTTGTGCACGTGGTTGATTGCATTCCTTTTGCTTGTTTGTCTTGTTTGGGTAGAGCCGGGAGACGAGTTCGCTAACAAGGAGCCCGTCGAGTTTGCTTTCGAGGATCCAGTCAACTCTGACAACTTTGCAGGCAAGATGATCATACCCTCAAAATCACTTCTATCTTTGCTTTGCTAGATGCTCGCTCTTTTGCTATGCCTATGCTACGATGCCTACCACTTGCTTATCATGCCTCCCAAATTGCCATGCCAAACCTCTAACCCACCATGTCCTAGCAAACCGTTGATTGTCTATGTTACCGCTTTGCTCAGCCCCTCTTATAGCGTTGCTAGTTGCAGGTGAAGATTGGAGACCGTTCCTTGTTGGAACATTATTTACTTGTTGGGATACCATTATATTATCATGTTATCTTAATGCATCTATATACTTGGTAAAGGGTGGAAGGCTCGCCTTTTGCCTGGTGTTTTGTTCCACTCTTGCCGACCTAGTTTCCGTCATATCGGTGTTATGTTCCTGGAATTTTGCATTCCTTACGCGGTTGGGTGATAATGGGAACCCCTTGATAGTTCGCCTTGAATAAGACTCTTCCAGCAATGCCCAACCTTGGTTTTACCATTTGCCACCTAGCCTTTTTCCCTTGGGTTTCGCGGACTCAAGGGTCATCTTTATTTTAAACCCCCGGGCCAGTGCTTCTCTAAGTGTTGGTCCAACCTAGAGCACCGTGCGGGGCCGTCCCTTGGCAACTTAGGTTACGTTGTCTTCCGTACGCTTAGCTTATCTGGTGTGCCCTGAGAACGAGATATGTGCAGCTCCTATCGGGATTTATCGGCACAGCGGGTGGTGTTGCTGGATGGGTTTTAACTTGTCGAAGTGTCTTGTAGAACCGGGATACCGAGTCTGATCGGAATGTCTCGGGAGAAGGTCTATTCCTTCGTTGACCGTGAGAGCTTGTCATGGGCTAAGTTGGGACTCCCCTACAGGGATTGAACTTTCGAAAGCCGCACCTGCGGTTATGGGCAGATGGGAATTTGTTAATGTCCGGTTGTAGATAACTTGAACCTTAACTTAATTAAAATGAATCAACTGTGTGAGTTACTGTGATGGTCTCTTCTCGGCGGAGTCCGGGAGGCGAACACGGTGTTGGAGTAATGCTTGCCGCATGTTGTTCTCTAGTTACTCGTTCGCGCTTTGCTATCTCTTCTCGCTCTCTTTTGCGAATAGGTTAGCCACCATACATGCTAGTCGCTTGCCGCAGCTCCACATTTTGTCTCTTGCCTTACCTATAAGCTTAAATAGTCTTGATCGCGAGGGTGCGAGATTGCTGAGTCCCTGTGGCTCACAGATTACTTCCAAACCAGATGCAGGGCCTGATGATTCCGTTCCAGATGATGCACATGAGCTCAAGTGGGAGTTGGATGAAGCTTCCCGCCGTTACTATGTGTCTTTCCCTGATGATCAGTAGTGGTGCCCAGTTGGGGTGATCGGGACCGTGTCGCATGTTGGGTTGGTACTTTATTTTGGCACCGTAGTCGGGCCATGAGTGATTGGTTGATGTAATGCTATTTATGTACTTTGTGTGACGTGGCAAGTGTAAGCCAACTATGTTACTTTTCCCCTTATTATGTATTACATTGGATGTTGTGATGATTGCCTAACTTGCGACATTGCTTTCAATGCGGTTATGCCTCTAAGTCGTGCCTCGACACGTAGGAGATATAGCCGTATCGAGGGCGTTACAAGTTGGTAATCAGAGCCTTCCCGACCTTAGGAGCCCCATTGCTTGATCGTTACTAGTGGCCGAGTTGAGTCTAGAAAAATGTTTTGAGTCATTTAGGAATTATATATCGGAGAGTTTAGGAATTCTTTTTACTCCCCAGTCCCTTCATCGCTCTGGTGAGGCATCCTGACATAGAGTTTTGACTCTTCTCTCCTCAAATTTCACTAAAAAAAATTTAGGATCACGCGGGTATCTTGGAATCGTTCCGATGGTTTTGTGACGAGAACATTGTTCTTGGTGCCTCCTGTCTTTAGGGGTTGTGGCAGTGTCCCGAGGAGTTGAGCTCCGAGGTGTTGTCGTCACAATTTTATCGTTGCAGTTCTAGAATACCTGAGTTTAGTACGCCGACATCGAAAATCTCTTTTATGCAGTTCGTTGGTGAGATAACCTCGACGCCACCCAGTACTGGGGCGGGAGTTCGGGAGTATTGCCATAACTTGTATAACGGATGCTTTTCGAAGGTTGAGGTAGATGGTTTCCGAAGTTTTTCTCGGTTATGTGTTGAAGGATGGATACAGCTGGATGTAGGATTTGCTAGATTTGGGTGAGATATTATGCTTCCCCTGTATCCCCAACACCTGATTGCATAACCGGAAAGGTTCGGGAGTTTCATAGGTGGGAATTCTTGTAGCTCTAGTTCTTCTTCCACAGATATTTGGTTTGAGATTGGGATTTCTTACCAAGTATTTGTTCTTGATCCGTACCTTGTTGATTTATTCCTCTACCTAAATTCTAAGTGGCTTCTCAATTTATGGATATGTGACCATTTCAAGTGGAATGCACTCGTTCATTATGTTCGGATGTGAAGACTATATGTTGCAATTTCAACCCGCTTGATTCAACTTCATTTTATCTGTCGATATGCTAACGGATGTCACCCTCTTCAGGATGGCTCCCGCTAAGAGTAGCAATCAGAATCAAAATCAGAATCAGGATCCGCCACCTCCTCCCCCTCCTCCGGAGGCATGGCAGGCTGTGATGGCCGCAACTAATGCAAACACACAGTTGATCATGCAAATTCTTCAAGAGCGCAATCAAGCGAACCAAGGCAACCAAGGCAACAACCAGAATCACTTTGCTACACTCAACCAGTTCCTTGCTAACAGGCCAAAGACTTTCAGCAATTGTGTTGAGGCAACTGATGCTGACGATTGGCTCGTGGACTTGTGCAAGCATTTCGAGTGTGCAGTAACGTCAGGCCTGAGGACTTTGTCAAGTTCGCTTCCTTCCAACTCAAAGACCAAGCTGCAGAATGGTTCCAGCAGTACAAGGATTCCAGAGGTGGCCGTGTGATTACCTGGGATGAATTCCGTCAAGACTTCAAAGCTCATCATATTCCTCAGAGCATGGTTGAAAGCAAGCGTGAGGAATTCCGCAACCTGAAGCAAGGCTCTTTGTCTGTCTATGACTACAACAAGTTGTTTCAGAAGCTCGCCCGCTTTTCCAAGCAGGACATCCCTGACGAGAAGAGCATGATATACCAGTTCAGGGGTGGTCTCAGAGAAGAAATCCAGCTAGCTCTTGTTCTCTTTGAGCCCTTGAGGTACGATGAGTTCTACAACATGGCATTGAAGCAAGAGGCTGCTCAACTAAGGTGTGATGCTTCCAAGAAGCGAGTTAGAGATGCTACTCCTTCTTCCTCTACTCAAGTGGCCAGGCAGCAAAAGTTTTGGCCCTCCTCCTCCGTTCCGTCAGCCGTATCAGCAGAAGAGCAAAGGTGGCAGTGGATCTTCCCACCCACCCAACCCTGGCTTTCAGAACAAGACTTCGTCTCAAGTTCCAAGATCGAGTGCTCCGTATCACCGTCCGCTTTCAGAGGTCACGTGCAACAAGTGCCAATAGAAGGGCCATTATGCCAACAAGTGTTTCAATCAGAGGCGTCTTCCTCCTCCTCCTCCTGTGAGATCGGAAAGTACAACTGTGGTCAAGCATAACCCGAAGCATGCCAAGGTCAACTTGATGAATGCAGCTCAGGCAGAGGATTCGTCAGATGTCATCATGGGTAACCTTCCTGTTAACGATATTCCGAGCTAAAGTTCTTTTTGACACAGGTGCATCACATTGTTTCATCTCGAGACCGTTTACATCTAAGCATGGTTTGGCTTTGCAAATTTTGCCTAGTCCATTAGCAGTTGTCTCTCCCGGTAGGCGCATGCATTCTAACTCCATTGCTCCGGATGTTACCATCACTTTGGGTGACTACAAATTTCTATCTTCTCCAACGGTTCTTGGTGACTCGGATATTGATCTTATTCTCGGAATGGATTGGCTTTCTAAGCACAAGGCTCAGCTTGATTGTGCAGCCAGGCAGATTCAATTGACTCATTCGTCTGAGGATGTAATTGTCTTTGCCAGCTCGTGATGATACCATCCGTCTGTTTCTCTCAATGAGAAGGGTGAACTGGATGCTATCCTTCGCAAATTCCAGTCGTTTGCGAATATCAAGAACGTCTTTCCAGAAGAGCTTCCAGAAATGCCTCCGCACCGGCCAGTTGAATTCGTCATCGATCTTAAGCCTGGCACGGAACCGTGTGCAACGTCCTTACAAGCTTCGGACCTGAAGAGTTGAAGGAGCTGAAGAAGCAACTCGATATTCAAGAAGAATGGGTCTCATCATCCGACCTAGTTCTTCTCCGTGGGGTTGTGGTGTTCTTTTTGTGAAGAAGAAGGATGGAACGGACCGACTTTGTGTTGATTACCGTCCATTGAACAAGAAGACCTATCAAGAACAAATACCCACTTCCCAACATCAACGAGCTGTTCGAACAACTCAAAGGTGCCCAAGTATTCTCCAAGCTTGATCTCCGTATGGGTTATCATCAGATTCGAATCCGTGAGCAAGATATTCCCAAGACGGCTTTCAGGACAAGCTATGGTTCATATGAATACACTGTCATGTCTTTTGGCCTCGTCAACGCTCCTCCGACTTTCTCTCGCATGATGAACTTCATCTTCAACGCCTACACCAATGACTTTTTGGTCTATCTCGACGACATTCTGGTTTCTCGAAGAACAAGGAAGATCATGCCAAGCACTTGCGTTTGGTGCTCGATAAGCTCAGGGAACACCAGTTCTACGCCAAGTTCTCCAAGTGCGAATTTTGGCTCGATGAGGTTCTTTATCTTGGTCATATCATCTCTGCCAAGGGCATTGCGGTGAATCCTGAGAAGGTGTCTGCAATTGTGAATTGGGAACCACCTCAGAACGTGAAGCAACTCCGTAGCTTCCTCGGTCTCGCAAGCTATTGTCGAAGAGTTCGTTGAAAACTTTTCAAGATCGCGAAGCCTCTCTCAAATCTTCTCAAGAAGCACATCAAGTACGTTTGGTCTTCGGAGTGTGACATTGCTTTCAACACTTTGAAAGAGAAATTGGTCACTGCTCCAGTTCTGACTCCTCCTGATGAATCCAAACCGTTCGAGGTCTTCTGCGATGCCTCTCTTCAAGGTCTTGGTGCAGTTTTGATGCAAGAGAAGAAAGTTGTGGCTTATACCTCTCGCCAGTTGAAGCCCAACGAGAAGAACTACCCCACTCATGACCTCGAGTTGGCGGCAGTTGTGCATGCTCTTTTGACTTGGAGACATCTCTTATTTGGAAGAAAAGTGGACATCTTCACTGACCACAAGAGTCTCAAGTACATCTTCACTCAGCCTAATCTCAACCTCGGGCAGACTCGATGGGTCGAAATGATTCAAGAGTATAATCCGAGTATCGAGTATACTCTAGGCAAGGCCAATGTGATTGCTACGCATTGAGCAGGAAGCTTATTGCAACAGTCTGATTCTCAAGCCTTATCAACCCGAGCTTTGTGAAGCTTTCCGCAAATTCAATCTGCAAGTTGTTCCTCAAAGATTCCACGCCAACCTTCAAGTCTCTCCTACCTTGGAAGATCAGATTAGCCAAGCTCAACTTCTTGATGCTATGGTGAAGAAGGTGAAGATTGGGATTGCCAAGAGTCAACCCAAGTACAAGTGCTACCGCCTTGATGACAAGGATACTCTCTTCTTCGAGGATCGTATTGTCGTGCCCAAAGGTGACCTTCGTAAAGTGATCATGAACGAGGCTCACAATTCTCTCCCCTCCATCCACCCTGGGAGCACGAAGATGTATCAGGACCTCAAGCAGGCTTATTGGTGGACTCGAATGAAGCGTGAGATTGCTCAGTTCGTGAATGAATGTGATGTCTGCAGAAGAGTGAAGGCAGAACACCAAAGGCCAGCTGGTCTCCTCCAACCTCTTGCCATTCCAGAATGGAAGTTTGACCACATTGAGATGGACTTCACTTCGTGACTGCATTCCCCAAGTTCAAGCGTGGCAATGATGCTATCTTCGTTGTCATCGACAAGCTCACTAAAGTGGCTCATTTTCTTCCTATCAAAGAATCTATCACAACAACTCAGTTGGTAGAGCTATATACTTCCAGGTTTGTCTCTCTGCATGGCATTCCGCAGTTGATATCTTCAGATCATGGCAGCATCTTCACCTCTAAGTTCTGGGATTCTTTTCAGAAGGCTATGGGCACCAACATTCGCTTCAGCACAGCTTTTCATCCTCAAACCAGTGGCCAAGTCGAGCGAGTCAATCCGATTCTTGAATATATGCTCAGGGCATGTGTCATCTCTTTCGGTATGAAGTGGGAAGATTGTCTTCCATATGCCGAGTTCTCCTACAACAAGAGCTTCCAAGCGAGTTCGGGCAAGGCCCCATTCGAGATTCTCTATGGCAGGAAGTGTCGTACTCCTCTTAACTGGTCAGAGACTAGTGAACGCCAACTTCTTGGCAATGACTTGATCACAGAGGCTGAAGAAATGTGCAAAGTCATTCGTGAAAATCTCAAAGCCGCGCAATCGCGCCAGAAGAGTTACTATGATAGCAAGCATAGTGACTTGGCTTTCGAGATAGGAGACCATGTCTACCTCCGCGTCTCTCCAATGAAAGGTACTCGTCGCTTCAGTATCAAAGGGAAGCTTGCCCCGAGATACGTGGGTCCTTTCAAGATCATCAACAAAAGAGGCGATCTCACCTATCAACTTGAGCTTCCGTCCAACTTTGCAAATGTGCACGACGTGTTTCATGTCTCTCAGCTCCGCAAGTGTTTCAAGACTCCTGACCGCACCATCAACTTTGTAGAGATTGATCTCCAGGAAGACTTGTCTTATCATGAGCATCCCGTTGCTATTCTTGAAGAAACTGAGCGCAAGACTCGCAACAAGTCTATCAAATTCCTGAAAGTCAAGTGGTCACATCATTCCGACCGTGAAGCCACCTGGGAACGCGAGGACCACCTCCATTCTGAGTACCCGGAGTTTTTCCAGTCCTAGATATCGGGACGAGATCCCTTCGTAGTGGTGGAGTGTTGTAACACCCCGTATGTAACATGCCATATTTGTATTCCAACTCTTGTCATTTCCGGCACTAAGTTATGATATTTCCTCGTTGTCGGGTTTTTGTCTTCGTGTTGTTTTGTCTTTGTCATGCATCTCATATAATGTCATCATGTGCATCACATTTGCATACGTGTCCGTCTCATGCATCCGAGCATTTTTCCCGTTGTCCGTTTTGCATTCCGGCGCTCCTATGTCCTCCGGTGTCCCTTTCTACCTCTTTTCATGTGCGGGTGTTAAACGTTTTCAGATTGGACCGAGACTTGTCATGCGGCCTTGGTTTACTATCGGTAGACCGCCTGTCAAGTTTCGTGTCATTTGGACTTCGTTTGATACTCCAACGGTTAACCGAGGGACCGAGAAGGCCTCGTGTGTGTTGCAGCCCAACACCTCTCCAAAGTGGCCCAAAACCCACCTAAACCCCCTCCATCATCTAGGCCGTTCGATCACGATCGCGTGGCCGCAAATCGTGCTCAATTTGGAGCCTCCTAGCTCCTCCTACCTATTAAAAAGGTCCTCCCATTTCAAATCTCGGACGAAACCCTAGCCCCCTCCCTCTCCTCGCGCCGCCGGACACAAATCCGAACGGCCAGACACGTCTGCCCGCTCCGCCGGACGAACCAGTGCTCGCCATGTGTCCCGCGGCAAGCCCCACATCACCGCCGATCGCGCGGGCCCGCAAGCCCGTCCGCAGCCCTCCCGGCCCGGTGCGGTGCGCCCGCCGCCAGGCTGCCCCCGCCGCCCGCGAGCTCACGCCGGAGCCGCGCGCCGACATCACCGCGCCACCGCAATGGCTCGCCGCACCGCCGCCTCGCCCGTTCGCCGCCGCCTCGTCCTCGCTGACCTTCTCCGCCACCCGGCCGCACCACCACCTCGCCGGACGCGGCCACCTCGCCGCCCCACCGCGACCACCTCGCCGGCCGGCCTCATCCTCTCCCTCGTCTCTGGCGATCCCCTCCTTTGAACCTCGAACTCCGCGCTGCTACAGTACCCCGATCCGGATCCAGATCTGAAAATTCGGTTGACTTTTGCCCTAATCTCAGTAAATTTTAGCATTCTTCGACATGGCATAACTCTGCATCCGTGGCTCCGTTTCGGGCGTGTAGCATATAAAATTGTTCATCTCGACGAGTACTTCATTTCATCTCATTGCATCATGTTCATTTGAGCTCATCTTGATGCCCTAAATGCTGTTGGAAGAGTGCTAGTTTTTGTTAGTTTCAGATTATTATCAGTAATTGGACATTTGTCATTTTTGCCATGATTAATGTGTGCCTCCTATGAACTTGACCCCTACATGAGTTTTGAGGTATGCCAGGCCATCTTTACAGGGGTGTATGCCATGTATTTTTGTGATCTCTGTGGTGACTAGCACAAGCATGCAAAGTAGCCCTCGTAATGTTGCTGATTTTTATGCCATGTGTTCTTGTTGCTACAGATTGATCCATGCCTCTTTTGAGCATGATCAGTAAGGATGTTTTGTAGATATTGTGGTGCTCTATCCATCCATGTCTTTGTTTGCAATTATGGAGCACCCTAGCTTGACTCAATCGAGCTCTATTTTTGATATAAAATGTTCCTGGCAGAATGTTTACATGTTAAGCATTTTTGCCGAGCTTGTTGTAGTTGATTCGTGCATGCTATGATGTTGTTCTTGCCGTGTTTAGATTCTATGCCATGTCTACTTGCTGGATGTATGCTTAGTTTGTCATGCAATGCCTTGTGGTGAGTGCATGGAGCTCGTAAACATGCCTACTTAATATATGTTTTGCCATGTTCCAATTTTCTGCTAAGTCTGAATCTGTTAACGGTAATTGCTATGTTCACATGGTTGCCATTGTATTTTCTGATCCCTTTTGGCTTAAGGTCAGTAAGGGACTTTTGTTGTATGCTTTGAGTAGCTTCATTCCATGCCTTGCTTTGCCATGATATGTTCCTGTAGCATGTTGTTATCTTGCTCTAAACATTGCTTCCTGATGTTAAATTCCTGACTTGTTATTTTCACTTTGTCTGTAACCTGATATCTTTTGCACTTTTGCCATGCTTGTTTGAACCTGCTATTGAGTGAATTAGCCGTAGCTCAGTGTTCATCTTTTGTCAAGCATCTTGAGTGGATCCCTGCCACAAGTTTTGTTGCTATGTTAGAGTGCTGTAGTATGTTGTTCTTGATGCATTTAGATGGCCTCGTGTTGTTAATCCCAAATCAGTGCCATATTTGTTTTGCTTGCCATTTGCCAACCGTGCATCTGATTCCGGTGATCTTTATATCGATTTTGACCGAAATCAATCCATCTTTCCAGTGGCACTCTTGGTTTTCCAAGTTGAGGCCAGGTTCAATCTTTCCTTTCCGAATCATGCCTATGCATCGCATCCCGCATGTCATGCATTGTCTTGCATCATGTTGCTTGTGCATTGCACGTGGTTGATTGTGTCTCCCTTTGCTTGTGTCATTGCTTTTGGGTAGAGCCGGGAGACGAGTACGTGATCGAGGAGCCCATTGAGTACGTTTACGAGGATCAAGCTAACGTCAACTCAGAGAACTTTGCAGGCAAGATGACCATACCCTTGAAATCACTTCTATCTTTGCTTGTTAGATGCTCGCTCTTTTGCTATGCTGTAACACCCCGGATGTAACTTTCCCAATTTGTACTCCAACTCTTGCTATTTCCGGCATTAAGTTAATTTTATTTTCTCGGGTTCGGGTTTTTGTCTCCGTGTGTTGTTCTCGTTGTCATGCATCTCATATCATGTCATCATGTGCATTGGATTTGCATACGTGTTTGTCTCATGCATTCGAGCATTTTCCCCGTTGTCCGTTTTGCATTCCGGCGCTTCGTTCTCCTCCGGTGGTCATTTCTAGCTTTCTTTCATTTGTGGGGATTAAACATTTCCGGATTGGACCGAGACTTGCCAAGCGGCCTTGGTTTACTACCGGTAGACCGCCTGTCAAGTTTCGTATCATTTGGACTTCGTTTGATACTCCAACGGTTAACCGAGGGACCGAAAAGGCCTCGTGTGTGTTGCAGCCCAACACCCCTCCAATTTGGCCCAAAACCCACCTAACCTTTCTCCATCATCTAGAGCGTTCGATCACGATTGCGTGGCCGAAAACCGCACCTCATTTGGACTCTCCTAGCTCCCTCTATGCCTATTTAAAGACCCCTCTGAATCCGGATCTTCTTCTCCCCCGAAAACCCTAGATCCACCCCTCGCGCGCACCGGAAACTTTCCCGCCGACGGAGATTGTCCGCTTCCCCGCCGCCACGAATCGCGCGCTGCCACGTGGCGACCCGGCCGCCCCACTTTGCCGCCTCCTCCGCCGGCACGCCGCGGCCCGTCGCGGGCCCCCGCGGCCCGAAGCGCCGTGCCCCGCCGCCTGCCTCCTCGCCCGACCACGCCACCCCACTCCTTGCCGCGCCGCCTGCCACCGCCAGCCGCCGTCGCCGGAGCGAGCCCCGCCGCCTCGCTGCACCCGCCGCCGCCGTGCCTCGCCTCCGCCGCCCAGCGCCTCCTCCGGCCACCCCGCCGCCGAACCTCGTCGCCCCGACCTGGATCCGACTGCCCCCGTGCCCTTACGCCTCACCGGAGCTACAGTTCATCGCCGGAGACCTCGGTTCGCGCGCCGGAGTGTAACCCTAGATCTGGGAGGTTGTTTTTTTTGCTAAGTCTGCAGATTATGTGCTCATGTTCATAGCCTCGTAACTTTGCATCCGTAGCTCCGATTCATGCATATAGCATATCAAAATGTTCATCTCAGAGAGTACATCATTTCGTTCCATTGCATCATTTTCACTTGAGTCCATCTTGATGCCCGAAATGCTGTTAGAAGAGGGCTACTTGAGATATTTGTCAGATCTGCTACTCCGTTTAGCTTTTTGTCATTTTTGCCATGATTATTGTGTGCATGATATGCCCTGATGCTCTACATATGTTTTGTTAAGGGTTTTGTCATCTTTGCAGAGGTGCAACCCATGTATTTTTGTGATGTGTGTGGTGTCTTGTGCAAGCTTGCAAAGTGGTGCACTTAGTAATTCTGATTTCAGGGACTTAGCAATTCCACTAAGTCCTTGATCTGTTTATCTCATGATGCCTTATATTCATGTTGTTTCCTAGTGATCCGTGCCTCTTTTGAGGATGATCAGTAAGGATGTTTTGTTAATATTGTAGTGCTCTACCATCCGTGTCTTTGTTTGCAATTATGGAGCACCCTAGCTTGAGTCAATCGAGCTCTACTTTTGCTACTTTGTGAATCTGGGCAGATTGTCAACTTGTTTGCAATTTTGCCGATGATGTTGTAGTTGATCCGTGCATGCTATGCTATTGTTCTTGCCATGTCTAGCTTGCATTTTGTGTGTTCTTGATAGATGTATGCTTAGCTTATCATGACTTGCTCGGTAGTGAGTGCATCGAGCCCGTAAACATGCCTACCTGAGTTATGTTTCAGCATGTGCCAGTTTTCACTAAGTCTGTGACCTGATTATGTTTTTGCTATGTTCACATGCTTGCAATTGTATTTTCTGATCCCTTTTGGCTCAAGGTCACTAAGGGACTTTTGTTAACCTCTTTGAGTATCTCCATGTCATGCTTTACTTTGCCATGTTCAGGTCCTGTAGCATGTAGTTTTGTTGCTCCGAAGAGTGCTACCTGATCTGAAATTTCAGACAAGTGTTAATTTCACTAAGTCTGAAATCTGTTTGTCATATGCATTTTTGCCATACTTGTTTGAACCTGTTAATAGATGAATTGGCCGTAGCTCAGTGCTAGACTTTTGTTAATCGTCTTGTATGAATCCCTGCCATGTATTTTGTTCTCATGTTTGGGTGCTGTAGCATGTTCATCTCATTGCATTTAGGTGGCTAGTTGCTATAAATCGCAGATCGGTGTCATTTTTGAAACGCTTGCCATTTCCAAACCGTAACTCCGATTCCGACGTTCCTTATATCGTTTTCTAGAGATTTTATCTCATCTTTCCAGTGGCACACTTGGATTTCCAAGTTGAGGCCAGGTTCATGCATTCCTTGCCACATCTCGCATATGCATCCCGCATCACATCCCGCATAGCATATCATCATTGCATCTTGTTTGATCCTTGCACGTGGTTGATTGTATCCTTGTTTGTTTGTTTGTCTTGTTTGGGTAGAGCCAGGAGACAAGTTCGCTAACGAGGAGCCCGTTGAGTTTGCTTTCGAGGATCCAGTCAACTCTGACAACTTTGCAGGCAAGATGATCATACCCTCGAAATCACTACTATCTTTGCTATGCTAGTTTGCTCGCTCTTTTGCTATGCCAATGCTACGATGCCTACCACTTGCTTTCAAGCCTCGCAAATTGCCATGTCAAACCTCTAACCCACCATGTCCTAGCAAACCGTTGATTGGCTATGTTAACGCTTTGCTCAGCCCCTCTTATAGCGTTGCTAGTTGCAGGTGAAGATCGAAGGCCGTTCCTTGTTGGAACATTTATTTACTTGTTGGGATATCATTATATTGCTATTTTATCTTAATGCATCTATATACTTGGTAAAGGGTGGAAGGCTTGGCCTCTCGCCTAGTTTTTTGTTCCACTCTTGCCACCCTATTTTCCGTCATATCGGTGTTATGTTCCCGGATTTTGCGTTCCTTACACGGTTGGGTTATAATGGGAACCCCTTGATAGTTCACCTTGATTAAAGCTTTTCCAGCAATGCCCAACCTTGGTTTTACCATTTGCCACCTAGCCTTTTTTCCCTTGGGTTTCCGGAGCCCGGGGGTCATCTTATTTAAACCCCCCCGGGCCAGTGCTCCTCTGAGTGTTGGTCCAAATAGAGCCACTTGCAGTGCCACCTCGGGGCAACTTGAGGGTTGGTTTTAGTTGTACGTAGTTTTCATCTGAGTGTGCCCTGAGAAAGAGATATGTGCAGCTCCTATCGGGATTTGTCGGCACATTCGGGTGGTGTTGCTGGATTTGTTTTAACCTGTCGAAGTGTCTTGAAGAACCGAGATACCGAGTCTGATCGGAACGTCTTGGGAGGAGGTCTATTCCTTCGTTGACTGTGAGAGCTTGTCATGGGCTAAGTTGGGACTCCCCTGCAGGGATTTGAACTTTCGAAAGCCGTGCCCGCGGTTATGGGCAGATGGGAATTTGTTAATGTCCGGTTGTAGATAACTTGAACCTTAACTTAATTAGAATGAATCAACTGAGTGCGTTACCGTGATGGCCTCTTCTCGGCGGAGTCCGGGAAGCGGACACGGTGTTGGAGTAATGTTTGCACATGTTGCTCTCTAGTTTCTCGCTCGCGCTTTGCCTCCTCTTCTCACTCTCTTTTGCGAATAAGTTAGCCACCATATTTGCTAGTCACTTGCTGCAGCTCCACATATTTACCTTGCCTTACCATAAGCTTAAATAGTCTTGATCGCGAGGGTGCGATATTGCTGAGTCCCTGTGGCTCACAGATTACTATTACACCAGATGCAGGGCCTGATGATTCCACTCCAGGAGACGCGCTTGAGCTCAAGTGGGAGTTCGATGAAGACTCTCAACGTTACTATGTTTCCTTTCCTGATGATCAGTAGTGGTGCCCAGTTGGGGGTGATCGGGACCGTGTCGCATGTTGGGTTCTCTTTTATTTTGGCGCCGTAGTCGGGCCATGAGTGTTTGGATGATGTAATGTTATTTATGTACTTGATTGACGTGGCGAGTGTAAGCCAACTATGTTATCTCTCCTTTTATTATTCATATTACATGGGATGTTGTGAAGATTGCCTAACTTGCGACATATGCCTTCAATGCGATTATGCCTCTAAGTCGTGCCTCGACACGTGGGAGATATAGTCACATCGAGGGTGTTACATATGCCTATGCTACGATACCTACCACTTGCTTATCATGCCTCCCATATTGCCATGTCAAACCTCTAACCCACCTTGTCCTAGGAAACCGTTGTTTGGCTATGTTACCGCTTTCCTCAGCCCCTCTTATAGCGTTGCTAGTTGCAGGTGAAGATTGGAGTTTGTTCCTTGTTGGAACATGTTTATTATTGGGATATCATAATTATATCTAATCTATTTTAATGCATCTATATACTTGGTAAAGGGTGGAAGGCTCGGCCTTATGCCTGATATTTTATTCCACTCTTGCCGCCCTAGTTTCCATCATACCGGTGTTATGTTCCTTGATTCTGCGTTCCTTACACGGTTGGGTTATAATGGGAACCCCTTGACAGTTCGCCTTGAATAAAACTCCTCCAGCAATGCCCAACCTTGGTTTTACCATTTGCCATCTAGCCTCTTCTCCCTTGGGTTTACGGAACCCAAGGGTCATCTTTATTTAACCCCACCCCCCGGGCCAGTGCTCCTCTGAGTGTTGGTCTGAACCGAGTAGACTGCGGGGCCACCTCGGGGCAACTTGAGGGTTGGTTTTACTCGTGGGATGTCTCATCTGAGTGTGCCCTGAGAACGAGATATGTGCAGCTCCTATCGGGATTTGTCGGCACATTCGGGCGGCTTTGCTGGTTTAGTTTTACCATTGTCGAGATGTCTTGTAACCGGGATTCCGAGTCTGATCGGATTGTCTTGGGAGAAGGAATATCCTTCGTTGACCGTGAGAGCTTGTGATGGGCTAAGTTGGGACTCCCCTGCAGGGATTTGATCTTTCGAAAGTCGTGCCCATGGTTATGGGCAGATGGGAATTTGTTAATGTCCGGTTGTAGATAACCAAAAGCTTAACTTAATTAAAATGAATCAACAGAGTGTGTGGCCGTGATGGTCTCTTTTCGGCGGAGCCCGGGAAGAGAACACGGTCTCGGGTTATGCTTGAACTTAGGTTGTTCTAGGATCACTTATTGATCATAGTTTCATCGATCGTGCCTTTTCCTTCTCTTCTCGCTCTCATTTGCGTATGTTAGCCACCATATGTGCTAGTTCTTGCTGCAGCTCCACCTCATACCTTTTACCTACCCATAAGCTTAAATAGTCTTGATCGCGAGGGTGTGAGATTGATGAGTCCCCGTGACTCACAGATTACTTCCAAAACCAGATGCAGGGACCAATGATACCGCTCCAGTAGATTCGGCTGAGCTCAAGTGGGAGTTCGATGAGGACTCAGGACGATACTATGTTTCCTTTCCAGACGATCGGTAGTGGTGCCCAGTTGGGGCGATCGGGGACTTTGTCGCATTTGGGGTTGTTCTTTATTTTGGTTCCGTAGTCGGACCTTGATTGTATCTGGATGAATGTAATGATATTTATGCTATTATGTGACGTGGCGAGTGTAAGCAAACTATGTACCTCTTTTCCTTATTCATTACATGGGTTGTTGTGAAGATTACCTCACTTGCGACATTGCTTACAATGCGGTTATGCCTCTAAGTCGTGCTTCGACACGTGGGAGATATAGCCGCATCGTGGGCATTACACGCGTCCCTCAGTAAAAGGACGACTCAGAGTTGTGCCTTGACCTTATGACAACTATAACCGAATACTTAATAAAACACACCCTTCCAAGTGCCAGATACAACCCGGTGATCGCTCTCTCACAGGGCAACGAGGAGAGGATCGCTGGGTAGGATTATGCTATGCGATGATACTGGGTTAACTTACCATCTACTCTCTTTTACTGCTTCAAGATGGAGGCTGCCAGAAGCGTAGTCTTCAATAGGACTAGCTATCCCCCTCTTATTATGGCATTCTGCAGTTCTGTCCACATATACTACCCCTTTCATTGATACCAATGCATATGTAGTGTAGTTCCTTGCTTGAGAGTACTTTGGATGAGTACTCACGGTTGCTTTGCTCCCCCCTTTTCCCCCTTTCTATACATGGTCGCTGCGACCAGATGTTGGAGCCCGGGAGCCAGACACCACTGTCGACGATGACTCCTACTACACTAGAGGTGCCTACTACTACATGCAGGCCGCCGACGACGACCAGGAGTAGTTTAGGAGGATCCCAGGCAGGAGGCCTGCGCCTCTTTCGATCTGTATCCCAGTTTGTGCTAGCCATCTTATGGCAACTTATTTAAATTATTTCTATACTCAGATATTGTTGCTTCCACTGACTCGTCTATGATCGAGCTCTTGTATTCGATCCCTCGAGGCCCCTGGCTTGTAATATGATGCTTGTATGACTTATTTTATTTTTAGAGTTGTGTTGTGATATCTTATCGTGAGTTACTGATCTTGATCGTACACATTTGTGTGTATGATTAGTGTACGATCGAATCGGGGGCGTCACATTGAACTAGGTATGATGATACCGACGATCGAATCATGGGCAAGTAACATACCGGTGACAAAGGGAACGATGTATGTTGTTATGCGGTTTGACCGATAAAGATCTTCGTAGAATATGTAGGAGACAATATGAGCATCCAGGTTCCGCTATTGGTTATTGATCGGAGATATATCTCGGTCATGTCTACATAGTTCTTGAACCCGTAGGGTCCGCACGCTTAACGTTCGATGACGATTTGTATTATGTGTTTGGTGCTTTGATGAACTGAAGTTTGTTTGGAGTCCCAGATAAGATCACAGACATGACGAGGAGTCCCGAAATGCTCGAGACATAAATATTGATATATTGGAAGGTTTTGTTTGGACACCGGAATGGTTTTGGATAGGTTCGGGCATTTTCTGGAGTACCGGGGGGTTACCGGAACCCCCCGGCAGGTTAATGGGCATTCATGGGCCCTAGTGGAAGAGAGGAGGCGGCGGCCAGGTGGTGGCACGCGCCCCCCAAGCCTAATCTATATTGGGTTAGGGTTGGGGGTGCCCCCCCTTTCCTTCTCTCCTTCTCCTCTTTCCCCCCTTCTCCTTTTAGGAATAGGAAAGGGGGGATCCTACTTGGACTGGGAGTCCAAGTAGGACTCCCCCCCCCCTTGGCGCGCCACACCTATGGCCGGCCTCCTCTCCTCCCCCTTTATATTTGTGGGGAGGGGGCACCCCAAAGACACACAAGTTGATCTTTTAGCCGTGTGCGGTGCCTCCTTCCACAGTTACACACCTCGGTCATATCGTTGTAGTTCTTAGGCGAAGCCCTGTGTCGGTAACTTCATCATCACCATCACCACACCGTCGTGCTGACGGAACTCTCCCTCGACCTCAACTGGATCAAGAGTTCAAGGGACATCATTGAGATGAACGTGTGCTGATCGCGGAGGTGCCGTACGTTCGGTACTTGGATCTGTTGGATCGCGAAGACGTTCGACTACATCAACCACGTTACTAAACGCTTCCGCTTTCGGTCTACGAGGGTACGTAGACACACTCTCCCCACTCGTTGCTATGCATCTCCTAGATAGATCTTGCATGATCATAGGTAAATTTTTTGAAATACTGCGTTCCCCAACACATCCGCACACCAGTCAAGTCACCAACTTCTGCCAACAATGAACCTTCCTTTGTCATCTCTCAGGACTGCCCCTGCCGTGCCTCTAAGAAGATCATGGTCAAAAGAAGCATCAATGTTTAGCTTCACAAAACCCATAGGAGGTCTAAGCCATCCCCCTTTCTTACTGTTTGCCTTGGGGGAGTTTGCTTTAACATAATTTGCCGCTATAGCACGGGCCCCCATCACAGATTGATATGCATCTTGAGACTTTCATAAACCATTTTACGTCTATCCCACCATAAATATCAAGATGTTATAACGATCAATTCACGTGTATTCTGGAGTCCCAAAACATATATTACTTCCTCTGGCATACGTATTAAGAATTCAAGAACTGCCTCTCCCGCCCGGTCAACAACACAGGCTCTATTGATCACCTCATACAAACCTAACTTATCCCAGACCTCTTTCGCCTTCTGACACAGAAACAAGACGTGTTTCGTGTCTTCTAGCCCATTTGAACATGTTGGGCAGATGGGAGGGACCTTCACATGTCTATTGGCGAGCATAACACGACATGGAAGTGTTCCATGCAATGTACGCCAGATGAAGATTTTTACCTCGACATGGGAGTGTTCCATGCAATGTACGCCAGATGAAGATTTTTACCTTTGCCGGACAAGATAGCTTCCAAATCTTGCTCCAAACAGGATTAGCATTGGATCTACCCATACGATTCATGTATTGCAATTTCCTTCCATGTTGTTTGTTCCATTCCTCCCAATAAGCCGATCGAACAGTGAACAACCCATTTTTTGTGAGACTCCAAGCGATGAAATCTGACATTTCATGTATCAGAAGGGGGATTGCAAGCACCCTTTGAGCATCAATTGGCCATAATGTTTGTCTCACCAAGTCTTCATCCCAATAACTCGTAATTGGGTCAATAAGATCAGAGACCTTTGACAAAAGCTGCCCCTTTCTAGGAGTAATTATTTTCCTATTTGCACAATTCGGGATCCATGCATCTTGCCAAATATCAATTTTTTGTCCGTTTCCAACTCGCCAGATATAGCCATTCCTTAAGAGAAATAACCCCCATCATAATGCTTTGCCAGGTGAAAGAGGAACCCTTCTTTAGATTTGCATTCATTAAATCACCATCCGGGAAATATTTAGCTCTCGGGATTGTGGCACATAACGATTCCGGATTATCAAGCAAACGCCACGCTTGCTTGGCTAGTAACGCCAAATTGAAACAATGTTTATCTCGGAATCGCATTCCTCTTTTTTTGGGGACACACATTTTCCACCATGCCATCCAATGCATCATTTTCTGATTGTCCTCGTGTAACGCCCTCGATGTGGCTATATCTCCTACATGTCGAGGCACGACTTAGAGGCATAACCGCATTGAAAGCAATGTCGCAAGTTAGGCAATCATCACAACATCCAATGTAATACATAATAAGGGGAAAAGTAACATAGTTGGCTTACAATCGCCACGTCACACAAAGTACATAAATAGCATTACATCAACCAATCACTCATGGCTCGACTACGGTGCCAAAATAAAAGACCAACCCAACATGCGACACGGTCCCGATCACCCCAACTGGGCACCACTACTGATCATCAGGGAAAGACACATAGTAACGGCGGGAAGCTTCATTCAACTCCCACTTGAGCTCATGCGCATCATCTAGAACGGAATCATCAGGCCCTGCATCTGGTTTGGAAGTAATCTGTGAGCCACAGGGACTCGGCAATCTCGCACCCTCGCGATCAAGACTATTTAAGCTTATAGGTAAGGCAAGAGACAAAATGTGGAGCTGCAGCAAGTGACTAGCATGTATGGTGGCTAACCTGTTCGCAAAACAGAGCGAGAAGAGATAGCAAAGCGCGAACGAGTAACTAGAGAACAACCTGCGGCAAGCATTACTCCAACACCGTGTTCCCCTCCCGGACTCCGCCGAGAAGAGACCATCATGGTAACTCACACAGTTGATTCATTTTAATTAAGTTAAGGTTCAAGTTATCTAAAACTGGACATTAACAAATTCCCATCTGCCCATAACCGCGGGCGCGGCTTTCGAAAGTTCAATCCCTGCAGGGGAGTCCCAACTTATCCCATGACAAGCTCTCACGGTCAATGAAGGAATAGACCTTCTCCCGAGACATTCCGATCAGACTCGGTATCCCGGTTCTACAAGACACTTCGACAAGTTAAAACCCATCCAGCAACACCACCCGCTGTGCCGACAAATCCCGATAGAAGATGCACATATCTCGTTCTCAGGGCACACCGGATAAGCTAAGCATACAGAAGCCAACGTAACCCAAGTTGCCAAGGGATGGCCCCGCACGGTGCTCTAGGTTGGACCAACACTTAGAGAAGCACTGGCCCGAGGGTTTAAAATAAAGATGACCCTTGAGTCCACGAAACCCAAGGGAAAAGGCTAGGTGGCAAATGGTAAAACCAAGGTTGGAATTGCTAGAAAAGTCTTATTCAAGGCGAACTATCAAGGGGTTCCCATTATCACCCAACCGCGTAAGGAACGCAAAATTCCGGGACCATAACACCGATATGACGGAAACTAGGGCGGCAAGAGTGGAACAAAACACCAGGCAAAAGGCCGAGCCTTCCACCCTTTACCAAGTATATAGATGCATTAAGATAACAAGATAATATAATGGTATCCCAACAAGTAAATAATGTTCCAACAAGGAACGGTCTCCAATCTTCACCTGCAACTAGCAATGCTATAAGAGGGGCTGAGCAAAGCGGTAACATAGCCAATCAAAGGTTTGCTAGGACATGGTGGGTTAGAGGTTTGGCATGGCAATTTGGGAGGCATGATAAGCAAGTGGTAGGCATCGTATCATAGGCATAGCAAAAGAGCGAGCATCTAGCAAAGCAAAGATAGAAGTGATTTCGAGGGTATGATCATCTTGCCTGCAAAGTTGTCAGAGTTGACTGGATCCTCGAAAGCAAACTCGACGGGCTCCTCGTTAGCGAACTCGTCTCCCGGCTCTACCCAAACAAGACAAACAAGCAAAAGGAACGCAATCAACCACGTGCACAACTCAAACAACATGATGCAAACATGGTATGCTATGCGGGATGCGATATGTGATGCATATGCAAGATTTGACAAGAGATGAATGAACCTGGCCTCAACATGGAAATCCAAGTGTGCCACTAGAAAGGTGAGATGATTCCGCTTGAAAATGATATAAAGAACGCCGGAATCGGAGACACGGTTTGGAAATGGCGAGCAAAACAAATATGGCATCGATCTGCGATATACAGCAAGTGACCAACTAAATGCAATAAGATGAACACGCTACAGCACTCAAACATGGCAAAAAAAATACATGGCAGGGATCCATTCCTGAGGCTTAACAAAAGATGAACACTGAACTACGGCCAATTCATCTTTTAACATGTTCAAACAAGCATGACAAAAATGCATTTGATAAACAGATTTCAGACTTGGTGAAATTAACACTTGTCTGGAATCTCAGATCAGGTAGCACACTTTGGAGCATGAAAACTATATGCTACAGGGCATGAACATGGCAAAGTAAAGCATGGCATGGAGCTACTCAAAGATCTTAACAAAAGTCCCTTAGTGACCTTGAGCCAAAAGGGATCAGAAAAAACATTTGCAAGCATGTGAACATGGCAAAAACATAATCATATCACAGACTTAGTGAAAAACTGGAGCATGCAAAACATATATCAAGTAGGCATGTTTGTGAGCTCGATGCACTCACTACAGAGCAAGTCATGACAATCTAAGCATACACCCATCAAGAATGCACATTATGCAAGCTAGACATGGCAAGAACAATAACATAGCATGCATGTATCAACTACAACATCCTCGGCAAAATCGCTAACAAGTAGACAATCTGCCCAGATTCACGAAATGACAAAAGTAGAGCTCGATTGACTCAAGCTAGGGTGCTCCATAATTGCAAACAAAGACATGGCTGGATAGAGCACTACAAGATTAACAAAACATCCTTACTGATCATCCTCAAAAGAGGCACGGATCACTAGGAAACAACATGAACATATGGCATATTGAGATAAGCAGATCAAGGACTTAGTGGAAATGCTAAGTCCCTGAAAACAGCATTAACGAATGCTCCACTTTGCAAGCTTGTGCTAGTCACCACACACATCACAAAAATACATGGGTTGCACCTCTGGAAAGATGGCAAAACATATAACAAAACATATGTAGAACTCAGGGGTATATCGCACACAATAATCATGGCAAAAATGACAAATATCTAATGGAGCAGCAGATCTGACATATCTCAAATAGCATTCTCAACAGCATTTCGGGCATCAAGATGAACTCAAATGAAATGATGCAATGAGATGAAATGAGTGCTCTCTGAGACGAACATATTTTGATATGCTATATGCCCAAAACGGATTACGGATGCAAAGTACAACATGATGAACATAAAAATAATTAGGGACTTAGGAAGAATATGAGGTCAACCCTTCTCAGATCTAGGGTTTCACGCCGCGCGCGAACCGAGGCAGAACTCCGGCGAGGTGACGGCGGCTCCGGCGAGGGAAGTCGAGGGGAAGGCTGGGAAGGGGCGGATCCGGCCCCCTCTCGTCCCGATCCGGCGAGGGCGGTGCTCCGGCCGGCGATGGCGGCGAGAGGCGCGGGGCGGCGCTGGCGACCGGCTCCGGCGGCTCGGGGCGAGGTCCGGCCGGCGACGGCGGCGGCGGACGGCGTCGGAAGAAGAGGAGCACGGCGGCGCTGCGCTGGGCCGGGGGCCTAGCGCGGGCCGGGCGGGCCGCGGCGGTGGAGGCGCTGGCGGCGCCACGTGGCGCTCTTCCAGTGCCGCGGGTGGCGGCGCGGCATGTCCGGCGGCGGACGGACACGTCCGGTGCGGAGAGGGATGATTTTAGGTTTCGGGGGAGAAGGAGATCCGATTTCGGAGGGGGTCTATTTATAGGCATAGAGGGAGCTAGGAGAGTCCAAATGAGGTGCGGTTTTCGGCCACGCGATCGTGATCGAACGCTCTAGATGATGGAGAAGGTTTTGGTGGGTTTTGGGCCAAAATGGAGGGGTGTTGGGCTGCAACACACATGAGGCCTTCTCGGACCCTCGGTTAACCGTTGGAGCATCAAACGAAGTCCAAATGGTACGAAACTTGACAGACGGTCTACCGGTAGTAAACCAAGGCCGCTTGGCAAGTCTCGGTCCAATCCGGAAATGTTTAATCCCCACACACGAAAGAAAGGTAGAAATGAGCATCGGAGGAGAACGGAGCGCCGGATTGCAAAACGGACAACGGGGAAAATGCTCGAATGCATGAGATGAACACGTATGCAAATGCAATGCACATGATGACATGATATGAGATGCATGACAACAACAACAACACACAGAGACAAAGACCCGAACCCGAGAAAATAAAATAACTTAATGCCGACAACGGCAAGAGTTGGATTACATATTGGGTAAATCATATCCGGGGTGTTACAACACTCCACCACTATGAAAGGATCTCGTCCCGAGATCTAGGATTGAAAGAACGCCGGGTATTCAGAACGCAGGTGATCCTCGCATTCCCAGGTGGCTTCACGGTCGGAATGGTGTGACCACTTGACTTTGAGGAATTTGATTGACTTGTTGCGAGTCTTGCGTTCAGTCTCTTCAAGAATAGCAACGGGGTGCTCACGATAAGAGAGATCTTCTTGGAGCTCAATGTCTTCGAAGTTGACGGTGCGGTCAGGAGTCTTGAAGCACTTTCGGAGCTGAGAGACATGGAACACATCATGCACATTTGCAAAGTTTGAAGGAAGCTCGAGTTGATAGGCGAGATCGCCTCTCTTGCTGACGATCTTGAAAGGTCCCACGTATCTAGGGGCAAGGTTCCCTTTGATACCGAAGCGACGAGTACCTTTCATAGGAGAGACGCGGAGGTAAACATGATATCCGATCTTAAAAGCCAAATCACGGTGCTTACTATCATAGTAGCTCTTCTGGCGTGATTGCGCTGCTTTGAGGTTATCTCGAATGACTTTACACATCTCTTCTGCCTTTGTGATTAAGTTATTTCCCAGAAGTTGACGTTCACCGGTTTCGGACCAGTTGAGAGGGGTACGGCACTTCCTGCCATACAGAATTTCGAATGGGGCCTTGCCCGAACTTGCTTGAAAACTGTTGTTGTAGGAGAATTCAGCATATGGAAGACAATCCTCCCACTTCATGCCGAAGGATATCACACAAGCCCTGAGCATATCTTCGAGAATCTGGTTGACACGCTCGACTTGACCGCTAGTCTGAGGGTGGAAAGTTGTGCTGAAGCGGATGTTGGTCCCCATGGCCTTGTGAAAAGAATCCCAAAACTTGGAGGTAAAGATGCTGCCACGGTCTGAAGAGATCACCTCTGGAATACCGTGCAACGAGACAATTCGAGAGGTATAGAGCTCCGCCAATTGAGCTGCAGTGATAGACTCCTTTGATAGGCAGAAAGTGAGCCACTTTAGTGAGTTTGTCGATGACAACGAATATAGCATCATTGCCACGCTTGGACTTTGGAAACCCAGTCACAATGTAGGATCGAAAGTATGTCTAGAGGGGGGGTGATTAGACTACTTGACCAAATAAAAACTTAACCTTTTCCCAATTTTAGTTCTTGGCAGATTTTAGCTATTTAGGACAAGTCAAGCAATCATCACACAATTCAAGCAAGCATGCAAAGAGTATATTGGCAGCGGAAAGTAAAGCATGCAACTTGCAAGAATATAAAGGGAAGGGTTTGGAGAATTCAAACGCTATTGGAGACACGGATGTTTTTCCCGTGGTTCGGATAGGTGGTGCTATCCTACATCCACGTTGATGGAGACTTCAACCCACGAAGGGTAACGGTTGCGCGAGTCCACACAGGGCTCCACCCAAGGGCAACGGTTGCGCGAGTCCACGAAGGGCTCCACCACGAAGGGTCCACGAAGAAGCAACCACCCACAAAGGGTCCACGAAGAAGCAACCTTGTCTATCCCACCATGGCCATCGCCCATGAAGGACTTGCCTCACTAGCGGTAGATCTTCACGAAGTAGGCGATCTCCTTGCCCTTACAAACTCCTTGGTTCAACTCCACAATCTTGTCGGAGGCTCCCAAGTGACACCTAGCCAATCTAGGAGACACCACTCTCCAAGAAGTAACAAATGGTGTGTAGGTAATGAACTCCTTGCTCTTGTGCTTCAAATGATAGTCTCCCCAACACTCAACTCTCTCTCATAGGATTTGGATTTGTGGAAAGAAGATTTGAGTGGAAAGCAACTTGGAGAGGCTAGAGATCAAGATTCATATGGTAGGAATGGAATATCTTGGTCTCAACACATGAGTAGGTGGTTCTCTCTCAGAACATATGAGTTGGAATGTGTGTGTGTTCTGATGGCTCTCTCACTGAAAGAGAGGTGGAGGGGTATATATAGCCTCCACACAAAATCCAACCGTTACACAGTTTTCCAATCTCGGTGGGACCGAATCAATAAACTCGGTCGGACCGAAAATGTAAACCTAGTGACCGTTAGATTTTCGGTGGGACTGACATGCAACTCGGTAGGACCGATATGGTTAGGGTTTGGGCATAACGTAATCTCGGTGAGACCGATTACACAAACTCGGTGAGACCGAATTTGGTAATTAGCTAACCAGAGAGTTGGTCAGGCAAACTCGGTGGGACCGATTTGCTCTTTCGGTGAGACCGAGTGGAACTTCGGTGAGACCGAAAAGTTACAAAGGGGAAACACTGAGTTTACATTGCAATCTCGGTGGGACCGATTCGCTCTTTCGGTGGGACCGAAAAGTTACGAAAGGGAAACAGAGAGTTTGCAACCCCATCTCGGTGGGACCGAGATCCTTATCGGTAGAACCGAATTGCTAGGGTTTGGCAGTGGCTAATGACAAATGAAACTCCGTGGCGCCGGATAGGAAGAATCAGTAGGACCGAGTTTGGCTTGGAGTTTTGGTCATATGTGGATATGGGAAAGTAGTTGAGGGTTTTGGAGCATATCACTAAGCACATGAAGCAAGAGGCTCATTAAGCAACACCTCATCCCTCCTTAATAGTATTGGCTTTTCCTAAAGACTCAATGTGATCTTGGATCACTAAAATATGAAATGAAGAGTCTTGAGCTTTTGAGCTTGAGCCAATCCTTTGTCCTTAGCATTTTGAGGGTTCCACTTTCATATCCATGCCAGGCCAATCATTGAGCTTTCCTGAAATAATCATCTTGGAATAGCATTAGCTCAATGAGCTATATGTTGTTATGAATTACCAAAACCACCTAGGGATAGTTGCACTTTCAATATCTCCCTTTTTGGTAATTGATGACAACATATAGATCAAAGCTTCGACAAATGATAATAAGAATGAAATATATCGTCGCTTTGAGAAGTATGTGATAAGTAAGAGCTCCCCCTAAATTTGTGCATATTTAAGATTTGCTTTGGACTGTAAATGCACAAAGAGTTAGAGTCATGGGTTACTCTTCCATGTCACATACATCTTGGTGGAGCGCTCAAAATGATAAGAATGAAATACATGCACTCATCACCAAGAATAGTGGATGATCACAAACGATAGATAGAATGATAATATTTAAGCAAGCATCAAGCAAACATTAAGTGTAGCTTATGATCAAAGACATGATCATCGATGTCTCACAGGCATAAGGACGTAGTATCTCACAGACAAGCAAAAAAAGTTCGAAAAACCACCAAATAAAGCAAGAGAGAAAAGCAACACACTCTCTCTCTCTCGAAGCCTATTATCTATACATCTTCTCCCCCTTTGGCAACAAGTTACCAAAAAGTTCCTAGAAAATGCATAGTGCTAAGTCGTCGCTCAGGCTTGATCTTCAGGTGGTGGTGGAGTCCGGATCACTCCAAGGACGAAGGCTTCTGTAGATGTTGAAGTAGTCGCTGGAGTTGGAGCTGAAGTAGATGCTGGAGCTGAGGCTGTAGCTGGTGCTGAGGTGGTGGCTCTGGTGTCAGCAACTGGCACGGCAGACGACCTCGGGCCTCGTGGCACTCTAGAAAAAGCATGAGTCATGGTCCTGCCTCTCCTCTCATTCATGTCCTCCTGGAGCTGCTCCACTGCAGACTGAACTTCCGTTACCTTGACATCCAAGTCATAGAACTTCTGTTCCATGATCCTCTCTAGGCTCTGCTGATTCTTAGTGAGGTTGGCCAGACTTTACTCAATTCTCAGCGTGGATGCAATCAAGTAACCAAGCTGCTCTTGTTTGGTCTTCAAGAAATAATCAGATGCCTCCGCTTGAGTAGGCATCCTGGCAGCTTTTTCCTTCTTCGCCTTCTCCTTCTTTGCAAATGCTTGGGCAGATGATGGTTCATTCTCAGTCATAACAACTTCATTGTCCTCGAAATCTGGACGGATGGGCGGGTGTTCCTTATCCAACAAATATACGCCCATGCCCATCTTGGAGTTGATGAGCTCCTGAATCTGAGGGGCATATCCACAGCTCCTCTTCTGATCAGCAGTTGTCCTCTTAACGGTTTCCACAATGAGACTCATGACCTTGAATTTCTGAGGCACGTCAAAGACATGAAGGAAGTTGATCGCGTGACCTCTGATCATCTTGTGATCTCCAGACTTAGGCAATAGAGTGTGCCTTAGTATCCAATTGATAGTGGGCAGACCTGACAGAAGATAATGCACCGAGCCAAATTTGAAGGTATCAAGTGCTTCATTTGGGATCTCCTTGTACATATTTGACATTGAGTTGTGGTCCATCTTCTTCTTGGCATAGATATCCAAGTCATCTGCTTGCTCCTCTGGGGCATTGATTAGCTTCGCCCATTCCTCAACAGTGGATTGGTACCTTGTACCCTCTGACATCCATGTGATTCTTCCATCCGGGTAGAAGTGTGCTGTGGAGTAGAATTGCATGATTAGCTCCTCATTCCACTTTGTGAGCTTCTGCCCAACAAAGTCTGCAACTCCACACGCACTAAAGCTGTCATACACTCCGGGGTAGTACTCTTCATGTTCCTTCATGTAGGTCCAGTCGACCCATCTCATGTCACAAACGATTGGCTTCTTGTCAAGCAAAACAGTCTCATAAAAATCTTGCTGCTCCTTGGTGTGAAATCTGTAATCCACGGCAGTCCTTCTCCTAGAAGCATACGGATCTGCTTCTCTCCACTTCCTCAGCCCTGAATCTCTCCTGAGCTTCATATCCTCAGCCACAAGATGAGCATCATTGTGGTCTGGGATCTTGGGCTTGAGCTTTCTAAGGACACTCTCTTCCTCTTCTTCAGTAGCTTCAGGCACTGGGGCCTTGTTCTTTTCTGCAGCAGGTATACTCCTTGTGTTTCTCTTTGGTGCTGTCTTAGGCTTAGATGCAGCCTTGGGTGCTTCCTTGGGCTTGGATGCAGCTGTTCCTGACCTTATGGCATCTCCCATAAGTTTGGCTGCCTTGGGCGCTGGTGCAGCTGCCTCTTCTTCCTCCTCCTCTTCTACCATGATGGAGGCCTTGCCAAGGACTCTAGCCACAGTCTTCTTCACCCTCTCTTTCCTCTTTTTGCCCTCAGCTGCAACGGGCTCAATGGGAGCAGGCTTATCAGTTGAGACTCTAGCCTTTGACATGGGCTGCCTGCCTGCTGGCCTCTTAATTTTCAGGCCTGGCTTTGAGCCTTGAGCTGGCTCAACTCTCTTGGAAGTGGCCTCTTCCTCTGCCACATAGTCCTCATCTTCAGAATCAGACGTTCTCTTCTTCCTTTGACGTGTGGTAGCCTTAGGCAGATTGCTGGGGGTGCTCCTGCTGCCATCATCTGAAGAACTTGAGGGGCTAGTGCCCTCACTCATCACCACTTGCTGCTCTGAGAGGTTCTAGCTGTCACTTTGATCAGACATGTTGCAAACTGACTGCTGACCCTGTGAATAGATTATGGATGAGATAGAGTGGATGAGCATCACAAAATGCATAGATTTTTGCAAAAAGAATGATCCAAAAACTTAGTTTTAGTTTCCCACTGAAATCATCTCAGATCTACCGATTTTCAAACTCGGTGATACCGAAGCAGTTTTGGAACCTAAACTAGTGAACTCGGTAGGACCGAGTCACAGTTCGGTGGCACCGAGACTGCTAGGGTTTCACTGAGTTCAAAAATCGGTCACACCGATAAGTAATTCTCGGTCAGACCGAGTCTCACTTGTGCAATGGCATAAGCCAAATCGGTGGGACCGAGTTTTTCAACTCGGTGGGTCCGAGATGGTTTCGGCGGAAACCTAAACCTAGAATTTTCGAATCAAGCCTAATCAATGAGCGTTTTGACTGGATAGAAGTTTATCAAACGTGGCCAGAAACAATATGATCACAATGTGCTAGGAATCAGATTGAGGAATAGCACAAAGATCAAGTCCATACCCTAGTTCGGCGGGGACTTGCTACGGCGGCAACGGCGGGGCAGAAATCCCGTTGACGGCGGCGGAGACCAGCGACTGGAGGCTGCTGGTGGCGAGAAGACGATCCGGAGACCTCGGGGGCAGAGCAGGCTATCGCGCGGGCGAAGGGGTTCGGAGAAATTTCCAAATTTTGCCCGTGACTATATATAGCCTGACCCTGTCGGTGTGACCGAGTGGAACAACTCGGTGTCACCGAGATTCATAACTGCGTGCAGTTACTGAAACTCGGTGAGACCGAAAGGTTCAAATCGGTTGCACCGAGATCGAAAACCTAGATCAACTAAATGATCTCAGTAGGACCGAAAGTGGAGTATCGGTCAGACCGAGAATCATAAAGAGGTTTTGGAAGTTTAAGTCTATGAGGAATCGGGGACTCCGAGCGCTCCTCACACAGAGTGGTTCGAATCTGACTTGATCAAATTTTGTGATGCAGCATGAATAGAGTTTGAGACGAGAAAAGCATAGATAGCTAGAGGAGGTTCTTAGGCATTCTTGTCCATCCACTTGGCAAAAGAAGATAAAGCCAAACAATCAAAGCAACAAGTGGATGTCCTCGAATGAGTAAAATATGCAATCAGCATTCTCACACAATAAGATAGCAAATGAAATATGTGGCAAAGCATGCACAACCAATTCTAGCATCTATCAAGCAATTTGCGATGACTAGGTCATCTATATATGAGTATATTGACTTAGGAGTCAAGTGAGAACACTTGATCGTAGGTCATACTCATCGTTTAAGCTCAAGTGGGGTTACCACTTTTACATAAAGCATTGTTTTGTTCACATCTTTAGAGTTGCTTTAGCTCAAGTCTTAGAGTAAAGCTCCCCCTAGATGTGATATCCCCCCTAAGAGGGATGAACTAACCTTGGGTTTTGTCGATGATGACTTCATGTAGACATTGAAGATGTGGATGCTCAATGTTGATGTAGATCTCTTGGAGCTATCCATTTGAGTGAATTGCACTTTCAATACCTACATGGGTTAGTCCCACAAGGAACAAACAAGGATATCCATAGACATAGAGTGATGCACACACAAGATGATGTCCATGAAAACTTTTAGGTTACCTTGTCCCTTGTCTTACCAACAAGAGGGTTTGTGACTCCTTGAACTAGTGCAAGATGTGGAAGTTGATTGCACTTGTTCTTGCCAAAATGATAAGAGTGAAGTATGTTGGCGGAGTCACCCTCAAGAACTCTCTAGTTCTTCTTCTTTTGGATCCACATCATCTTGATGGGAATCCTTGGAGTTGTAGTCGTACTTGATGAAGTGGAACTTGAAGAAGTCTTGGGAATCCACTTGACTAAGGTCTTAGGAGCTTCTTCAAATGCATCAATTTCCTCTTGAAGCTTGTCCTTGCCTTTTTGCTCGTAGTCTTGTGGTGGAAGATCATCTTGAGCTTGTGTCCCCTTGAAAGAAGTATACTTCTCTTGTTGAGGGACAAACTTTGTCTTGGGGTATTGATCTTCTTCCCATTCAACTCCATTGGCATTGAACTTTCGTTCAAAACCAACACCTTGATTCTTCCGGTGCATTCCTTGCTTGCGCACAATTTCCTCGAATTGCTTACTCCCGGCAAGGCTTTTGTACACTCCTTTCTCTATGATTCCCTTCAATAAGCTATTTTCTTGCTCAAGTGTAACTTGGCTAAGAGAATCATTAGTGGAATAAAGAGAACTACTAGAAGCAACAATATTGGATTTAGCATGATAATTGTTACTACTAGAGGAAGAATCTTTCTTGTTAGACTTGACTTGAGGCATGTAAGTGGATAAGAGTAAACGCTTGGCAATATAAGAAGAACTTTTCTTGCGGAGATCATCATTGATTGCCTTTAAGAACTCATGCTCTTGCTCAAGATTGAGCTTTTCAAAGCGTAGCTTCTCATGAGCCCTTAAAAGTTCTCGATGATCTTCGAAGATAGTGTCATGAGCTAACTTAAGAGTTTTTAGTTCTTTAGTTAGAGCCTCAATCTTCTCCTTATCATTGTCATTCGTTTTATCTTGATTAGCATGATTAATTGGTCTTTCATCATAGTATTCATCACTAGAGTTGTCACCAAGCAAATCATCACCTAACAAGTCATCTTCATCACTATTGAAATTAACATACTCGGGGTGTGTTACCTTAGGACCTTTGGCCATGAAGCATCTCCCAATTCCTTCATTTGGTGAGTCAAATATGTCGTAGGAGTTGGTTGACACAAGTGCTAGACCGGCAACACCTTCATCTTGAGTATCTTCGGAGTCAGAGTGATAACTTCTCTCGGAGTGGCTGTCGGAGTCGGAGCCGGATACCCATTCACCAACATGAGCTTGATGTCTTCGTCTTGTGTAGCTCCTTGATGATTTTTCATTCCTTTCCGAATCCTTGCTTCTCCGTGAGTATCTTTGTTCATAACGATCATCTCTACTCCTTCTCTCTCTTGGTGGTGATCCTTTGCTTCTTCTTTTTGGAGAATCTTCTCTTCTCTTGTAGGGAGCCGTACACTCATTGGAATAGTGTCCGGGTCTTCCACAATTGTAACAGTTTCGCTCTCGACTAGAAGATCTTTTGTCATTGTAGGACCTTGCTTTGGAGCTTCTATCTTTGCTTCTACTCTTGTAGAACTTGTTGAAGTTCTTCACCATTAAGCTCAATTCTTCATTGAAATCTTGTTTCTCACTTGATGATGTAGGGGCTTCACATGAGGCTTTGTAGGCACCACTTGATTTGTTGTGAAGTTCCTCTTTATCCTTAAGTGACATCTCATGAGCAACAATTCTTCCAATCACCTCCGTTGGCTTGAGATCTTTGTAATTGGGCATCATTTGGATTAATGTGCACACTGTATCATATTTTCCATCCAAGGCTCTTAGGATCTTCTTGATGATGAATTTATCGGTCATCTCTTCACTTCCTAAGCCGGCAATCTCATTTGTGATGAGAGCAAGCCTAGAGTACATTTCAGCGACACCTTCACCATCCTTCATCTTGAACTTGTCAAGTTGGCTTTGAAGCACATCCAACTTGGATTCCTTGACGGAGTCGGTACCTTCGTGCATATCAATCAAAGTGTCCCAAATTTCCTTTGCATTCTCAAGGCGGCTGATTTTGTTGAATTCTTCGGGGCACAATCCGTTGAAGAGAATATCACAAGCTTGAGCATTGTATTGCAACATCTTCAACTCATCCGCGGTAGCTTCACGGTTTGGTTCTCTCCCATCAAAGAAGTCACCTTGCAAACCAACACACACAATAGCCCAAACAGCGGGGTTATGTCCAAGAATATGCATTTTCATTTTATGCTTCCAACTAGCAAAATTAGTACCATCAAAGTAAGGACCTCTACGGTGATAATTTCCCTCGCTAGACGCCATACTCTCCTAGGTTGTGAAACCAAGGCTATGAGCACCAAAAGCTATGGAGATCAAGCAAATGGAGACCAAAGCTCTGATACCACTTGTAGGATCGAAAGTATGTCTAAAGGGGGGGTGATTAGACTACTTGACCAAATAAAAACTTAACCTTTTCCCAATTTTAGTTCTTGGCAGATTTTAGCTATTTTAGGAAGAGTCAAGCAATCATCACACAATTCAAGCAAGCATGCAAAGAGTATATTGGCAGCGGAAAGTAAAGCATGCAACTTGCAAGAATATAAAGGGAAGGGTTTGGAGAATTCAAACACTATTGGAGACACGGATGTTTTTCCCGTGGTTCAGATAGGTGGTGCTATCCTACATCCACGTTGATGGAGACTTCAACCCACGAAGGGTAACGGTTGTGCGAGTCCACACAGGGCTCCACCCAAGGGCAACGGTTGCGCGAGTCCATGAAGGGCTCCACCCACGAAGGGTCCACGAAGAAGCAACCACCCACAAAGGGTCCACGAAGAAGCAACCTTGTCTATCCCACCATGGCCATCGCCCACGAAGGACTTGCCTCACTAGCGGTAGATCTTCACAAAGTAGGCGATCTCCTTGCCCTTACAAACTCCTTGGTTCAACTCCACAATCTTGTCGGAGGCTCCCAAGTGACACCTAGCCAATCTAGGAGACACCACTCTCCAAGAAGTAACAAATGGTGTGTAGGTAATGAACTCCTTGCTCTTGTGCTTCAAATGATAGTCTCCCCAACACTCAACTCTCTCTCATAGGATTTGG